>NW_010269372.1:59114-104484 GCF_000690775.1 Eurypyga helias
TAACATATCTCACAGGCTTTGTTTCTGAATTTCCTTGAGGTAATGTCAACAGAAAATCTCTGTTAAAAAATTAAAGACTTCTCTGCATTTATCAAGGTGCAATTCAATCCAAGTTGTTAGCTTTTAAAGGCTAACAACTTTTCAAAACCATCAGAATGAGCTGGATTTCTTTTTCTTTCCCTCTTTTTCTTCATTGGGCACGGAAATTCAAGTAGTTTCAGTGACCAGCACAGACAGAAGTAATTTTTTGCCACAAAACATTATTTATTAATTCAATAGTTACATTAATGTGTCTCAAAAATCCCATTATAATTCATATGTCATGTTATGATACTTTTCATTCTTTTTTAAAACAAATACAAAGATTGCAAAACATTTTAAAGTTGTTATGCTGTCCTAGAAAATAAAGTATTTTGAGTCTAATATAACACTATTGGGGATGGCCATTTATTTGTATAGTAGAAAAGATACAGTTTCTAGCACTGTTAACTCCTTGTATCCCTATCTTAACATGCATTTGATGTGTATTGTAGGTAAGAGACTGTAATTAGATGGCTTTGGCCCCAGTCATGTGATATAAGTTTAGAAAATGTTGAGTATTCATACTTTTAGTAAAGTCCTAGATAGGTCTATCAGTGTGTGCACTTTAAAATTAGAACACCTAAAAATGGTTTGTCATTTTACGAAACCTGACAATATGATCAGGGAGAAGAACAATCTAGTTGTACATTATAATCTGAACACTTTGTTTTTATGTGACCAGATAGTTATATGTTGATTCAACTGAGATATTGTTCTGAAAAATAATAGTTGTTACTATTTCATGTCATTCCAGGTTTATGCAAGCAGTAATTTCATGCTGAAGGGGATCAGCGGAAGTGTTTTCATATGAAATTTCTGTGGGTGTAACATGAGTTTCTTAAAGCAAATATGTAAAGGCAGAGAAACATTTGTACCATATCTATCCCTGGGGCCCAATGTTCTAAAAAGTGCAAGAGAGAAAGAGAGATTTCATGTTAAAGTTACAGTGTGAATTCCCACCCCCACATGTTAACCTTTTCAGTCATTTGTGCAATATGAGGAAGCCTGAGATACAAAGCCCATGAAAAAACGTGGTGTGTGTAGTATTTACAGTTGCCTATACAAAAAGCATTATTTTTGACAGTGGCAGTGCTGCGGGCATGGTGGGAGAGGGAGGAAGAAAGTGGTCTTCCAGTATTTTCACTCGTCAGTGTTTTTGCTCCAAAATTGTTGCTGTATGTGGGTAGAAGAATAAAGGTAGAGCAACATTTGTATCCTGAAAAAATAGGTCCACACATTAGTGACATGATCCATGGCATCTTAAGAATTGCTTTCAGCCATAAGTAACCTTTAAAAATGAAATCTAGCTATTGATTTAGATCAATGCTCTTCATCGCTTGGAAAATGTTTGAATAGATTCCCTCTTGTTCCTGCAAATACAAGGCTTCCAGCACAGTTTGGGTCAGAAGGCAGTGATCTACCATTTTAGCATTAAATTAATTGTTAGCTAAGATACTGATAAAATGGCTAACTACCTTCCCAGCAAATTATAAGTTCTATATCATCAAATTTGGAATAAGGCTAAATGAGCTGGTTGAGAGAAATTATTTACACTGGTAAGAAGGTAGAAAGTTATGGGACATAATTTGAAAATATGGGCAAAATAGGAGTTTGGGTTGAAATAATTTACCCCAAAAAGGAATACATATATGCAACAAATTATCAGAGAAAATGATTTCACAAGTGTAAATCAAGTTTACAAGTTTAAGGGGTTGCCTTCATGTGTTTCTGAAAAATGTAAAGGTTAAAAAGTATAGCAATAGACTAAGGAAGCTGAATTAAGATATTCAAAACATGGCATCTCTGGAGGCATTTTTTGCGCCAGCCTGGGCACAACTGACTTCATATTTTTAACCTTATATATATATAGTATGCATTCACCTTATGCAAAATGAAGAATCTTTATAGAAGACTACTAACTTTATTATTTTGTGAACAAATGTTATCTGAATTGTGTGGCTTGTTAGCTAAGCTAGTTCAAGTCATGTGCCTCTAAGGCGATGTACTTGATGGTCCAGCTTTCAGAAATTCATTTTCCTGCTACTATATTGTTCATCCTACCCTTTTCCTGTGTCCCTTCTGTATAGGAGTGTTGCAGAGACGGCACTTGTGGATGACATTCTACCACTTCAACAAAAACCATGGAAAGGACGGGGCACACTTCACTTACCTAAATGTGGCCAGTGTGGCTTAAAATACTGCAAGCAAGAGGAGCTGAACTGCCCAATTAAAGTCACTGCCACCTTTTGGTCATTAAGTTGAGCTGTTAATTTTAGTGGTCAGTACCAAATTTGTTGTGCAAATTAAGGAAGAGTTTTCTAACCAGACAACTATGTTTTGTGACATTAAATTGTAGTGAAGTAAGGATTTTATACATTATAACACCTGGAGATTTTTAGTAAAATGTATTGTACTGTAATGATTTATCTACTGTGATTTGTAGACAAATAGATGTGGATATGTGTTATATATATTAAACAAAGAGCTTGGTTTTGGAAGAATTTCTTAAAGGCTAAATTGCACAGGGCAAATTTACAGTGGCGCTTCTTGTCACCATTTTTGCATACAGTAAAGGAGCATATAGCCTTTGCCAGGTACATTGCTACTTTTTAACTTGTGCATTATTGAAAAAACAGTCCCTGAACCTTGTTCAATGGGTTAATGTTGTCTATGAAAAAGATAAAAAGTTTCTCTTCAAGTGAAATCATTGCATTACAGGTGACTGGCATTTCAGGTGGCAGGCTACTCAATTTATTCTGAGGTTTGCTGCATGATCTTACTGAGAATGAACCAGTGGGAAGCACTTTGCCAAATCTCTTGGTATTAAATCCATTGGAACTTCTACCTTCATGCCTGGAAAGAGCAGTGAGGAGCTGAAACTGCTCTTCTTGCGATCTGGGGAAGAGCAAGAAGTGCCAGGTCTCCAGTGGGCAGCATCGTGTGTCTTGGACCTTGGCAACAGCTGGGCAAAGGTTATTGTCAGAGTTAATTTTGTCCGACCTGAGCTCCTCATTGAGAATGTCCTGTTCGGGGGTATTAGACGCTGAATAAACCTCTAAGAATGATATGAAAAGGATGGCCATTCCCTATGGGAGTTGATGCAATACCCAGAAGTAGAACAAAAGTCAAAGAAACAAAGATATTTATGAACAGGAAAATACCAGCTTCCCAAATGGTCTATCACCAAATGTAAGCATCTTTAAAAATGTACTGCATCTATTGGTGTAAGACCACTGAATAATACTTTGTCTTCTGCATAGCTCTGCTTCTTTAAGAGATACTTTATCTCACCACCATCTGTTGCTGGAGTGTAGAAGGACAGGATGATTTCGTTCTAAAGATAATTGTGATAAATTGCCTGGAATCCTTCAGGCTTTCCAATGTTTTTACTTTCCCTCCCTAAGAAAAATATATTTAAATGGAGATAATGGTCTCTCTCTTTTCTTTTTCTGCCAGTCATAATGCAGCAGCCAATGTTCTTTTCTTGAGTGCAAACAACTGAAATCTTAGTATTTCTATTCCTGCGGTATCATTAGTTTGCTGCCTTTAGGGCTCACACAGTGTGCTCTGTGCTACACAAAAAGCAAAGAAGGTTGTGCCTCTCTATGAAACTGTTACGTTGATCTCATAATCCCATGAGTTGATCCAGAGTTTTGAAAGAATTCAGCTTCCATTCAAACATACAAATAAGGTTCAGGTTTGTGGAACAGCTCTGAACCCAACAGCACTTATGAAAACATTCGGTTGAAGGTTTTCTTCTCCCAGAGCAGTTCCTCACACAACACTTTAATAGTACTCATCACTAGAGTCCTGGCCTCTTTTTTATTACCTGAGAAAAAAGCTGAATGTTGTTGTAATCTGGCTCATGGTCTACCTAGTGAGAGCTGCTTTCCTCCACTCCGATGGTTTTGGATATCACTTTTTTGTAATACCTTTTTCCACAACTTTTTGTCAGAGCAAGGCATTTTCCTAGGCCACCCGTGTGCAGAAGGAGGTGGATCATGTTGCACAGGGGATTTTTTAGGCTCTCTTCCCAGTCATTTGCTATGAGAGTTTGTACATGTCACTTCTGGGCTCCTGGATATCAGTGGGGAGGACTGAAAGGCTCAGAAGAAGGAGGTACTCCATTTAGTCACTTACAGCTTTGGAACAGAGTACATGAAGGTACATTAAGACCACTGCTAGATGTCCTCCCCAGAATTGGCTTTTCCCTTGCTCTCTTGTCACACACACCTTGTCAGCACGGTGAAGCAGGAAACAGTTGGCTCTGAACATCTGGCGTGTGGCGCCTTTATGGAGATGAGTGTTTGTCAGATTTTTATTTCCCACCAATTTCCCTATTCCAGGCTTCTGGATTTCAAATAAAATTTTTAAGGCTTGAAATGAAAAGAGACACCCACCGAAGACGATGGGAAGATCTTATTTTGGTTTCTGCAAGTCCAGGGTTTTTGCCCAACATCAAAATAGGGAGGCTTGTGGGAACAGAAGAAATATGGGGGTGAGTGTGAAGCTGTAAGCTGTGCTTGAATTTTGAAGATGAATGATCTTTCAGTGTTTAATTTAAGCACATTAATTACTGTTCCTCTAGGAAACCATTCAATGTCATTGTCAGGCTGCAGCTTTTCATTTCTTTACCTTGGTATTGCAAAAGCATCTTAAAATTCATAAAAACAGCTGAGACAGATTGCTGGTTCCCATCTCACTCTGACTAAGACAGAGCTCGGGCAGAGCCTGCTTCTGGCCATGAGAACTGACATGGAGCCAAGGAGATATATGGTGGTTGTCAGCAATGTAGCCTGAATACTCCACACTGTGGCTCTCCTCTGTTTTCCGTGGCTCAAGGAAGAAGGTAAGTTATTAGACATGGAGGAAGCGGTTGAAGTGACTATGAACCAGCCCTTCGTGTCACTCAAGAGGAGCTCATGGCTGAGTTGGATGTGACTCAGGGATGTTATTCCTGCAGGTGAACAGCTTAAGTCGGTCAGAAGTGTCAGGGCGTGGAGTCACCAGCCAAATCATTCCCACTCTGTGTACACCGGTGCCAATAACTACAGGGCATCACCTGACAGTTTATTTTCTTACATTTCTCCTTGGGTGTGTGGCTCACGCCAGCTTGTTTGGCAAGCACTGTTCTATTTCTTTGTATATTGATAGGATATACTTAAAAAAGGGAACATGGTATGTTAATTTCCATGGTGTATACAGCCACTGGGTTTGGATGAGGAAGATGGAGAGTTGTCTTTAAAGTTTTCTTGATGATATAGACAATTTCATTCTCAGATAATAATGCTGCATTTCCTCAGCCTGACACAGTTCCAGTTGGCTGGAAGCTCCTCGGCTACAACACAGCATACAGCACGCAACATGGCATTTACTCATTTCACTTAAGTGTGAAGGCTAGTACCTGGCAAATGTTAATACAAAACTGAGAACGTATGAATGCCTGCTTTTATTCCTCTCTGTTTGTCTGCAATTCTTGCTGTTATAGTTTATTTATTATTTATAGTAATAAGTTCTGCTCACAATGATACTGATGTAAAGCCAAGTTAACTCATGGGACACCACCACAGGCATCACTTTGCTTCCTATTTGTGTTAGTGAGAGGATATGGAATACATTCTTTACTTTGTTTTTAAGGCAACTGGGGAAAAAAATCCAGTTCATAAATATATAAAAAACTTGTTAATATATATCCCTTACATTAGAAAGCCTGTTGCAAATAACTGGCATTGTGTTGCTGAACTTAAAACACTGACATAGTTGCACCATTTTCAATGCAATTGTAACAGGGAAATAGACAAATGACAGTCATATTAGCAACCTTATTGAGTGAATTCTTTCCTAAGATTCCCATCTATGAAAATCAGAAATATCTTCATCTTAGATGGAGGATTTACTCTTGGGAAACACAAGTGGTTCACCTGAGTTAAAAGAACTAAAAATAAAAAAGAATCAGACCCTAGTTCCTGAGTTTACAATTTTTTTTTTTTTTTGTGCACAGTGGGAAATATTTTTTAAAAATCCTGGGTATTTCCAAACATCTGACTTCTCAGAGGGGTAAAAATGCAATCAAAGTATTTCCTTTCAAAGCTGCATCACTTTATGATTAGTCAAGGGTTTTTTTGTAACATGAATTTCCTTTTCAGAAATGTTTTCTATTCCATCTGTTTATTATATATTTTTAGCAATCCAATTAAATTCCTCTTTCATCAGGATGGAAAATTTGGTGTTGCTCATTAAAAGAAAAAAAAAATTCTCCCATGGTATGCATGGCTACTATAGCAAATGCTTAAATATTTCCTGGGTTAGATTTAGGTCTGTCTGTGCTAAAATAGATCAGGATTTGTTCTGAGCAATTATGACTACCCTTTTCAGAATGTCCTTTTGTTTCCTTTCCTTCAAATATAAAAACTTTGGTATGACACACAGTGTCACAGATTTTATTAGCCTAAAAGACCCCTGGCACATCTGGATGTACAATTTGGATCATCTTGTGATTTAACATTCTTGTCATTTTCCCTCATCTTATGCATTTTACTGTCTCTGCATGTGTTGGTACACTTTCTCAAATACATTTTAATTACAGACCTTTTAAATAAAAATTATTGCCCCAGTCACACAATTCAGAAAATTTCCAATGTTTATGGAATGGTTTTGTCCAGAGTAAAGGACAGAGACCTACTTTCTTTTACTTTAATTGGTTATGATCAACATGTAAAGACTCTCACAATCTTCCTGCTTCTTTTTTCCAATCTCTTCTGACAACCAGTTCAAATCATGTTGTAATATGAATATTCTGGGCCAAACTGAGGACTGGCACCCCCAGAAGATGTGCACTGCTCTTTGCTCTTGCTGGGTGGCTGGAAGGACCATCTTGCAGCAGCACAACCTCCTGCAGCTGCTGCTCCTTCACTGCTACACACCCCCCACATGGGTGTTTAGTGGTGAGGCTCGTTTCTAGCATCAGTCACCCACCACCCTCCCTCAAGACCACCATGCTCAAGCAGAGACAGCCACATGGGAACGTGCCCCAAAGTGGAGTTTTGCTCCCACGAGGACAGCACGGTTGCTAAGTGGGTCTTTTTGGCGTAGGAGGTGGAGGCTGGTGGATATACTATCCGTAACACTGGTGACTGAGGCATATTATCTTCCACAGAGCCAATGAAGGAATTATACCAATATGTAAATCCTTGAAAACAGAAGTACTGGGTATTTTTGCCCTTGGCTAGGAGAAAAGTGGCAATAAGGACCTCAGACCAAGTGTTCAACATACTGAAGCTACTTTGGGAAGCTCCTCAGTTGCAGAACAAAAGAGCTGGAGGACATATACTGGACTTTTGCAGCACACTGCGAGCTGCCACAGAGAAACCAGGTTTTCAAAGACATCTACCTTTGGGGGCACTAGAGGGGGTAGAGAAGGGCAGCCCTGCATGGCAAGGCCTGGCCTGGTAAGGCTGACGGGGCAAAACCGTGGAGAGACAGGGCCACCACAGCTGGCCAGCAGCAGCACAGAGGACCCTGCGTGACTGCACAACCCCCCCCGCGCTGCTGCTGCTCCTGCTGCATCACCGCTCCATGGCATGTCTGCTGGCCTCCCCACTTCCACTGGCACTGATATGCTGACTTTGGCATTTTGCATTCCTGTTTGAAAGGAAAGGCTCACCCACTATCTGGCTCCCTGAAAATGCTTTCGCACGGCACGTCCCTCACCACCTCTTCCCACGTGGTTTTGAACCCAGCCATCAGGCACTCTCGTGGCGGGGCTGTGACTGCCAAGGAAGGCTGAGTGCATATCGTTGGCTAAGGGGCTGGGAAGCCTGACGCGCAGATGGTCCCAGATTTATTTGAACTGGCTCTGGCTCCTTGTGTCACTGGGTGAGACCGCCAAGGGCTGGCAGCAGTGCCGAGGAGCACCAAGTGGGTTGCAGCCCTGCCAAAGGAGGAGATGGTGCTACTGGGAGTGGCAGACACTCTGGGACAGAGGAGAAAATTGTAGGCGGCAGAGGAGGACCATCAAGGCTCTTTCAGAAATCTGGGACATGAGGGGAAAAAAAAAAAGAAAAAGTAAACCTTTCCCCTTGCAGACGTGTTGTTTCTGTTGGCAAAACATATGGGTTGCAACATTTTGGTTGCTTCTGCTAAGACTTGAGCTGTGTGAACTCTTCTGAGAACACCTTAAAATAAAGGCTGACTTTGGCAGTAACAACAAGCTTGTAAATAAAAAGGTTTACTTTTGAGAAATGTTATCCCTAACTGGAAGCATTTGAACAGAGCCCCCGAGGCTAATTTCCTTTTCGCTATATACAGAATAAAGATTCACGAGCAGGTCAAGATGCTTTTTGCTTTTTGAATGAAAGTGTTTCTCATTAACTGAAATCACTGTCCTGCAATCCAGTGCCACTTTCCAGCAGGGACCTTTGACAAGATGTGTATATATTGCAAAATGCACACTGAGCAACAGGGAACTGGCTTAAGTGATAGAGTAAATTAGGTACACAGGACAGCGAAAGTAGGTATGTGTAGAAGATGCATTCTGTCTGACATGTTGGTAGAGGGAGGGAGTTGTAGAAGGAAAATAGGTGATAGAGTTTTGCCACCTCCTTAGATAGCTGGATTTGAGAAGCAGTGGCTGCCTTTATATTTTAATATATGTTTTGTCTCATAACAACACTGCTGAACTCTGAAACCTTAAGCTGTGGACGTCAGCCTATTGGCAAGATGTCATGGCTACTGCTGGACCCTGTTCTCATGTCTTACGCAAAGTCATGGGAAAGAAGATGAAAAAAACCCACTTTCTGGGCTAGGTTGCCAGCAGACCCAAAGACAAAAGCCAGCTTTAACTCCAGGCCTAAAATCTGGGAGCCACTATCTGAAACTTTGTGAGATAGACACCACTGGTTTAGAGTCTTTAAGCTGCACATCCCAAGTAAACCACAACAAAAGCTTGAAGAGGAAAGGTCAGACCTGTGAAGTGCTATTTGTTTTCACTGAAACTTCATCGCCCACTTACCCCCAGCCTAACCAGCAGCGGAATCAATTACCACTTGTCAGACTGAAACCTGACCCCAGAAATGAAAGAAGGACATGACCTCTGGGGGGAAAAGAAACCACGAATAAACCACTTTCTCCTACAGTGAAGGGTTAACAGGCCTGATCCTCTTCTTTCCCCCTTTAAGAAAAGATCAATACTGCTGTTCTTTACATTTACTCTTCCTTTCATCGAGGATGGCCAGTAGGACAGTGAGGTTACTGAGATTAGGTTTCATAAATTACTCCATTTAATAATTGAAGACAAAGAGGTTCCATACATTTTAATAGCATTTAGCGTAACCGTTCAAATTTGTAGGACTCATAATAGATCAATTTCAGCTGCCATTACCACTTGAGGTAATGGTGCTTTCACTTACCAAGCTTCTGTTAAGTATAGGATCAGCTTGTCAAAAAATGGTCAGGCAATATCCCCTACCCTCCCATTTCATACAAGCCTAGAAGGGCATTCCCAAAGGGGTGTCTACGACATAACGGGGAACATTTCTATCAGCTTAGCTCACCTGCAGTCTCTGTGGTAGCTGAGAAGTGTGTTCATTTCAGTGTATAAAATGATGTAAGAGCATTACTTTTGACATCTGGGACCAGCCTGGACTATTCCTCAGTTAGAGTGTCAGAAGTGAGCCTGGGCAGGATAGGAAGAGTGCCTTCTTAAGTTTCCATTTCTGAATGTGAGAAAATACAAACCATACACAGAGCTGAAAAAAAAGCTCTTTTTTGGGGAAGGGATTCCTTTGAGCAGTGGGAGTTAGGTAGCTTGTGGTCAGCAACAATAGCTAACACCCGTCTCACAGGATTAAAGACGTGATACTTTTGTAAAGCATACTCATCAAAACCACCTTCTCTGAGCACTCCACTATTTAGGTTTTGTTAGCACCCACACTGCCTACAAAATGATCTAATTTCAGCTATATTCCTGTGTCTTGACTTTGCAGATACCGTCCTGGGAGATGTCTATGGACATCTTGGATTTACATTTTTTTGCATACTGGTATCGGTCTTGACTTTAATTTGCCTGACACTTTGCTACGCTATATTTTCCTTGAGTTATGCTCTTTCTCCCACAGAAAATTCAAATTTTTGTGTGGTCAGCTTTATTCCCACAGCACTGTCTCCTTTGGAAGGAGCCAGGGTCTGTGTGTTCTCTGTGCTCTCTGCTAATTTTTCCTAGGAAAGAGTTACCTACACAGACATTAGAAACATCTCTACAGTAGATAAAAAGCAGATATTGTGCTTGTGGTATGTGTTGGGTGCTGAACATAGCCCACAGAGCAGTCTGAAGAAAGAAGGTCTCCCAGAGGGGGTGTTGAATGCACACAAACATGAGCTGTATTTTTTAAGGACTGCTGCCAGGACCCTGCTGACGCATCAGACATAGACAACTGCTTGGCACCAGCCATTTCTCAAGCAACTTCTCCTCCTGTGTGTTATAGAACATGTTCGCCATTTGCATATTTATTTTTGTGCTTCTATATGTAAACAAAAGGAACTTAATTTTTTCTCTGCTTTGGTGTTTCATTATCGGTTTTTTTCTTATAATGGTTGGCCAGGGAAAACAGTTTTCTGAATTTTCTTGCCTTGCATTTCCCCAGATAAAGCAGTTTTCCTTGCTGCCTCCGCTTCAGGAAAGAAGAAATTTCTTAAGGACATTAATAGTGGAAACATCATCAAATCAAACCCAGCAAATAGAAAAATATTCCCTTTTCCCGTTCCCACTCCCTTCCTGCGTTCACTGAAAAGCAAACAAACCAGGCTGTATTCTGAGGGAGGCAGAAAATGAAGGCAAGGAGGGACGATTCAGAAAATAAAAGACATTTTATTGAGATTCACAGAAAAAATATCTTCTGCAGGCCTGATTTTGCAATCTGGTGCTCTACTGATGATAAGATGATTTAGAAAAACATTTGCGCATAGTGGTATGGAGAAGAACCTCTATGGTTCCCTATTAAATCAGCAGACTGTGCCAAACATGAACAAGCAAATGCAATGAGGTAGCCCGTGGGGTCTCTGCACTTTGGCTGAAGGTGTGAGGTGGGATGTGAACTGGCATGGATCAAGTCAAGAAGGAGAAAACTCACGACGTGTGTGAAACTGGAGATGTGAGCATCATACCTCTTCATCTCTTCAGTCTGCATTTGTGAGAGATGTCGTATGTTTCAGCAGTCTCAGAACTGGCTATGATTTCTTGAAGAGAATGGATTAACCCACCAACCTGGAATTTCTTATGGAGTCACAGAGAAGTGCTATATATAATGTAATTAATCAAGCACAGCAAAAAAAGATTGCTTTCTACCTGAAGCTGACACAGCTTCTAATTAAAATCACTAGTGCAAAGTCAGTTTTGAGAGATTGAAATGCTTAACATTTGTCAGCTACACTCTGATAAATACATTAATTTACAAAATACATCCACAAAAGGATCTGTGAAAGTAGAGTTTATGAACTGTAAAAATAAAGATTTTTGGGGAAATATTTTAGAACTTTTGGACTTTAAAACAGCAACTGTTTTTCAAAGGAAACATCTGAAAATTCTACAAAAACATGTTTTTCAAAATAGCTGAGATTTTTGGCATAAAAAGATAAAGACACAAGAAAACTCTCAGACTTAATACCTACTTGGCCGGACAGTCCATTTTGTGATGGATGGGTCCTTCAACAGAGACCTTTAGTCCCCAAGTTTTCTTTCTCCAAGACTCATCCTGTATCCAGGGTTGGATGTACTCCTCTGGTATTTTTAGGTCTCCAGAGTCTCAGCTCTACTTCCTCTTGCTCTTTCTCAATTTCCCAAGGCTAAGCCCCTTCCGGGCTTCTGTCTTCCCTTTCTTCCCTGTCAAAAGGTCAAATGCCTTGGCTAGGGTGGGTACCTCTCCATTGCCCAGTAGTTCACACTGAGAAGGCTATGGAGAGGCCATATGTGGGGTGTTCTGCACTTTCTCCCACTCTCACATCAGCTTTTGGCCCTATGGATGGTTCCTGGGCTGCCTGCTGGCTGAATCTGGGATGTTGGCAATGAGGTGCTCATGTGGCATCGCCTGCAACCTTACCTAGACCCTGCCCTCAGTATGTCCCTGCCAGGGTAGCTCAGATGGAGAAAAAATGATGAGGGATTTACTGCCACTCACACAACTGTTCCTTTTACATGGATGCTGTCACCACTTCTCAGCAGGACAAAGAAGCAGAGCACACTCCAGATACAAGAATTTATCAGCTGTCCGTAGATGTTGCTTTGGTTTATGAAATACCTGCAAACTGATAAAGATTTTTCTTAAGGCTATCCATGGCTTGCAGATTTTTTTGTCCAGTAATCTCTTCTTATCTTTTAGGATGCACAATAGCAATCTTATGAAAACAGGAGTTGGACTTGACGATCCTTATGGGTCCCTTCTAGCTTGAGATATTCTATGATTCTACTGGGAGGTCTACCCTAGAGCCTTACGTGCTTTCTTTTCACATTACAGTCTATTGCCATCTTCATTGATCAACCAAGACTGGAATCATGTTCATTTTGCACAGAGCTTTGAAATTTGCTCTAAAAAGTTCAGTGCTATTCTGTCCAAAATGTTGTGTTCGGGAAGTATTTACCTGCCTATGAAGATCCCTGCTAGAATATTCATCAGCAGTAAATCCAAAACCTGCATGACCAGAACTGGAGTATGGTCTTTATATTCATGAAGGTTTCTTTTGCCAGCATTTGTTCTGTTCTACTTTTGTCTTGTCACATGTCTGGGTAATCAAGTGACTGCCCAGTCATGGTTACTAATCCTGATTTATTTCATCCCAGGCAGATGGAGGCACAAGGACTGCAGTTTAGGAAAGCTCTTAAAAGCATGTGGTTTTCTCTGTCCCTGTTGCAAAATAAGACTGATTTCCTGAGTGGGACATAGGGAATAGTGGAGCCACTCCTAGATCTCCCCACTGCCTACAAAAGAGGAAGCACTTCTGCCATTCTCTGCAGATGTTCATATGCCTAAGTTAAACTTGGATATGACATTTGAATGGGGAGAAGAAGATGGGAAAAGATCAATGTGCTTTTTATTACATAATCCTTTGCTCCTTGCTTTGCTGCTACACAGGTTTGCTAAAGAGAAGAAACTCAGGTCATCAGCCACTGTCTTTTCCATGTCCTCATCAGGTGTGCTAAGGACAGACATGTCCCTGGTGCTGAGGCCAAGTCAAGCAGATTGGCTGTATTCACGCTGCTGAGGTCTGACCATCCTTTGACAGCAGTTTTGGCTTAAGGACAGCTTGCTAGGGTTGTTCAAAGGAGAGGCAGAGAGTGAGGTAATATTTCAGTAGTGCTAGCGTAGCCATGGCACTCTGACTCCCTCCCAGGCTCTCTTTTACTCTGTGGTGTAGACACATGAGGCCCCCTTGCTAAGGAGTGCCTCTGGACAATGTCACATGCCTAGAATTAGGCTCTGTGTTTGTTTAAAACAGTTCTCCTGCACTAAAGATGCGGGAGTGACAGCAATATGCATGGCATGAATAGCTGTGCAGCACAGTCAATAATTATCAGCTAATCCTTGGTGGTATGTACAGCCTGTATGTCTGCAAAATTGTTTTCCTTTTGTTTGGTGAGGTTTTCTAGCTGAGAAAACATTGGCACCGATATACAGCATGCTCAGGTAGTGACCATGAGATGTAAACATTTCCCACATGTATTTTGCTAATCCTGACCAGAAACAGGAAAGACTTTAAATTTCCTGGAAATTACTATTTTACAAATGGAGTGGAGGGTCTTTACATCTGCAGAACTAAAAACTTTCCAGGGGTGCATGATGAGTCATGAGTTTGAAAGCAAGCTCCTCCTGCAGCCGTGAGGATTAACTCTGTGAAAATAATCTTGGCTACCTGTGGATTCAGCCTGTGTTACGATTGTTGAGGGAGTGTCAGCATAATAGGCGAATTTGTATTGCTTGTCCTCAAGGTGCACGCAGGACTCATATGGCAAGAGGCTGTCCTCAGGCCAGAGGTGTTAGGTTTGGCTCCGCAGCTCACATGTGGCAAACTGCCAGCTTTGTGAGGAGGCTGGGAGGGCGAAAGATATACCACTGCCTAGTCCTATTCACAGGCTGTTTATTGGATTTGGCCATGAAATAGTCAACTAGATAAGCTGAATGAAGCAAACGCCCTCAGTGCTTTAATGTCTACTGCTGAATACCAGCAGTGTTTGGAGAGAGCCAGCTGACCGTAGTACTGATGGTTTTTTGTTGTGTTTTCTGATTAGCAGATGTATGTTTATAGTCAAATACCTGTTATAGAAGTACTATGGAATATATTTCAGAGGATAAACAGTGATTCTACTAGAAGTTAATTCATACAGTGAATGTTAAAAGTTTGAATGGAAATGATGTCTGACTAAAAACCTCACTGGAGGGATAATTTTAAATTAGTCTTCCCCTTTCAGCCTTCATCATGGTTTAAATTTCCACGCTGATTATTGTGATCAGTTCACATGCATTGCTTTCTTCCTCTGAAACCATATGCTTCTTGAGTATAAAAGATGATACGACATGATGGAGGTGACATAGTGGGCTTTTGATCCTTATTATGTTTTAGATAACAGGTTTTATTCATGTCTTCATATATTATTACGCAGATGACTGAGCTATGAAACTGGAAGGGTTGATCCTCAAAATATTAGCTTCAGTCGTATTTGAAAAGTGTGGGTTTTTCCCCTTTGATATGGTCATTGTGCTCATGGGTTGGGAAATAAGCTTATTAGTAGTAACCCACAGCAGTGAGTAGGTAGGATTTGAGTAGGGTAGGATTTAAACCTCTTCCGGAGGTCTACGCTGTAGACATGCACACATTAGTAACTCCCATGAGGGTCCCTTTGTAGTCAGTGAGGAGAAAGGAGCTCTGTCAGGGTGCTATTCCTCTTGCTCTAACACTGGTGCCTAAAATAGATGAATTGTAAGGTAAGATGAACGGTGTCTTAAAAACATAGGGTTTCATTGAGTGTAAAATGAGTCTGGACATGAACCTCAATGAATCCCACCCCTGCTGTCTGTTACTGTGCAAGCCTAAGTCATTTGCGGGGACCATTTCCGTCATTGTCAAAATGCCTGCTACACCGCAGGAGCAAAGGAATGCGTCTAATAGCCTCTCTGTGTGGCATTATTTCTGGAAATACTGTCTAGGAAATAATGACACCATCACACTTGCACTTTGGTGCAGCTTAATATTTGTGCCCTGTTTTTCCATATAAAAGAATTAATCCTCACAGCCTCCTGCTTTTACCTCCCCTTTAGACATGGTGAAACTGGAGCAGAGGCACATCAGAAACCAGAGAGGCTGAGCTTCCTCAGTTTTCAAGGGAAAGGATGTCCCAGAGTGACTCAATCAGTGTTGTGAATGCTCCAGCTTAATTTCTGGCAACCTGTGTGTGGTAATACTTGGGATGATACAAAATGCACCCTTCTCCATTTGGAAGAGAAGATGGTGATGAAACCACATCCTCAGACTTAAACTAGAAGCACATATATTTGTGCATATTATCTCATTTCCTCTGTGAAATTTTTGAGGCTATGCATGGAGGTCATTGCCTAGTCAGCAAGCACCAGTTTCACCCTTGCAGGCACTGCTGTTCCTGAATTTGTTTGTCCTAAAAAAAGGCCATGAATTCTTACCACCCCTCACTCCATTCCCCTGCGAATATCCAGCACCTTGCAGGAGCAAACATCTGAACAACATTTTCAATGGTAACTGGCTTTTTTAAAGGACGTTTCCATGTGTCAGTCCCTTACTGAAAATTGATGAGCTGTGTTTGGCCGTATTGAAGTTCGTCATAAGGGAATCTATCACTGCCTACAAGGTTCTTGAGGATGGGTTTGACTCTTTGAACAGTCTTGATTTACACATTTTGATGGTAAAACAGTGCTTAGAAGTCCATTTGATGTCTATATACCTGGATAACCTTAAAATTGATTGTAATATGGCTTAGAATTTTTTTCCCCTGAACAATGCACAATCTAAATAGACAAGCAATAGAAAGGGAGCATTTTGTAGCATGGATTTTTTTTTCATCGAGGTTATATTTACAAAAAATGCTGAGTTAGATCCACTAAATCTATGTGTACATTGATGCCACATGATTACAAGGGTTCCAGACAAAAAGTCCCTAGTTCTGTTTTTGATGGTGTAACTGCCTGTAACTTTAATTTTGAAATAATTTTTCGCTTCAAAGCTTGTCTAGGGTTAAAAGAGGCAAATCACCAAATGCAGCTAAAATCTCCTAAAGCAAATGGCATTTGATTTTCCTGATTTTCTTTTTCAGCATGAAAGTGCTGTTTTAAAGATTTCAGGGAAAAAATATGCATGATAGTCTTGTTTCTTTCTTGGCTTTACAGGTTGCTTCTGAGTTAAAAGTCAGTTGTTTATGCAGCTCTTATCACTACCATTTTATGGATGGGGAAATGAAAGAGAGAAAAAAGGACTTGTCTTAATCACATGGGAAGTCTGTGGCCATTCTGGGTAGGGAGCCTTGAATCCCACGTCCCAGAGTAGCAGTTCAAAGCTTCAACCACAAAATAAACAAACCAGTCAATTTCTTTTTATAGCTGGAAACCGTTGCTGACATATGTCGAAAGACCCACGTGGAGTCCTACACTTTGCGTGTATAAAAGCGATACTGCTTCTCAGTCAGATGTCAGTCTCTCACCCTGGGTTAGATTTACCAATTTTAATGAAAAGTGTGTGTTTTAGATAGTTTGTTCATGATCAGGACCTTTGACCACTTGAACCTATTGAATTCTTCAGCCACTGGGCTGAACCCACTGGTGCTGTTTTCCATCCACGTAGGCTCATTACTGCTGTAAGAAGCATATACCAGCGCTAATCTGGGCACTGCCCAAAACTTCAGCTGATCCATGGTAACAGGAGGTGGTGGTTGCCTCTGAGACCAGGATCTACATTAGAGGTCTGTGATGGGAGCAGCACTCGTGCGGGCTGTGAGTGTCCCCAGCACACAACATCACCTTGTCAGGAAGTGACATCAGGGCTGAATGGCAAGGCTGCAATGCTATGCATTATTTAGTAGCGATATTGTTGTGGGGAGGGACTGCACACTGAAGAATTTATTTTCTGAAGGAAAATAAAGGAAGGCAGAACAGCTGATTAGTTACTATTATCAGACGCTAATGGGTGTTGAGTTGATAAGATGGTAACCAGATAGCATGTAGAAAGGATTTTAGTGCTAAGTACTCCATTGCCTTTGTGTGATGCCTCATTACTGCATTTGGATCCCCTCCTCTATAAATTTTTAATGACCTCATCATTTTTCATGTAACTCTCACTCCTTGCTTTGCTCTCCTTTTCGTCCTGTCCAGGTCCTGGGCTGAAGCGGAAGAGTGTTGTGTGATTAGGTTTAGAGACTCCAGCTTGCCATCTTGCAGCACTCATCCCTCTTGACAGGAAAGAAAAAAATTTCCAAAATTCAGCTTCAAATGATCATTGCATTACACTGACAGTAAAGAAACTTTATTAAGTCTGTTCCATGGTGGCTAACAATTTCTTCTTAAAGCTATGGGATAGATACATCACAATTATGGGGTAACAAAGTGGCAAAGGGGCTCCCAAAGACTTTTTCAGTGAGATGGAAGGTGTGAGGCATCTTCTCACTCTTCTGCGCTCTCTCCAGTGCTGGGGATGCTTTGCAGGGAGCAGAGCATAACCTGAGCCTGGCTTGCAGGAGCAAGGCAGCAAGTGGAGAGGGCAAAGGCACAGACAGGTCAGTCTCCTCCTGGCCAGGGTGACAAGGGTCAGAGAGGTCATGAGAACCAAGGGTGCCAACGGCAGCATCTTTGTAATGGTGTAGTCTGAGACAAGGGCTGAATTAGCCCAATAAGCTGTAGGAAAGGGGGAGTTTACAGGACCTCATTGTCCTGTGACAGCACCAGCTCTTGGGAAGAAGCAAAGTTCCTTACTTGGACAACCCACAGTTAGTGTCTCCTAAAAACGGAAACGCAGTTGTATTATTAATTATATATTTTCAGAAGATGATGGTTAGACAAATGTGTACTAATTAATCCGAGAAACAGTAATCAGTGCCAAGTAGTAAGTTTCAGTAAAGTGTCTTGGTTGAGATACACTGGAACTGCATAAACTCTATATAGCCTTATTTGTCTCCTGTGACTCAATGGATGAGAATCCAAATCTTTGTCATGGGAAGCCGGACAGAGTGGGTGAAAAATTACCTCGAGTCTTACAGATGTTGTGTTGTGCTTTCGGTTTTGCTTATAAACTAGGAGAGCTTGGAGAGAGCCTCCTTTGGACCCTCCATCTGACACCAGCCAGAGGAAAACCCTTTGGCTTTTGGCTGTATTCCTGCCCTGCCACATGGAAGTCCTTAGCCCAAGGGTCAGGCTTGGCAAATGCAGCCTCGAGTCATGAAACCCACAGCTGGGCACAGAGTGAATTCTCAGTAGTGTTTCTTGAGTGAGTAAGACCCGTCTGGAATTTCTGAAGAATTTTCTGCTGTCTCAGGCTTGCACTGTCTGCTGAGGGAGGAATTTTTCTTGTGGTATTATCATAGCAAATTTCCCACAGATCCACCATCAGCACTGTTTGATCCTCTGTAGATAATGCATGTCTCAGAATAGAAATCCTCAGGACTGATACCTGGGCTTTCCTCTTTGAAAGTGTCTTTTCTGAGAGATGAGACATATGGTCTCACATTTTAATTTTTTTCTCTGAAAACATCTGAGTCACTTGCATGATTAACAGGACAAACGACAAGGAACAAACGACATGTCTGGTACAAGTGAGCTCACTGTCCCAGATTGCTAGACCAATGTTTATACACTCAAATAAACAACACATTCAGCTCCTCAGCTGATCCACATGTGACACCTGACATGCCATTTGGTTACGTCATGGTGATGCTAATGATGACATGGGGAGAGCAAAGCTGTAGAGCAAAGTCAGGGAGCAGAATCCACAGCCTGTGGTAAGGTATTGTGCACTCGAGGAATCTGACTTCCAGGAGCAGAAGAGGTAAAAAAAATGATGTTTGTGGGGTAAAATTTAGCTTCAGAGTCCCAGTCACTGTGTTTGAACAGCCTGTGAACATATGCCTTTTTTTTCACAGACTCCCTCTTCTCTATAAAATGCTGCTACTACTACTAGTACTAATGCTATAGTCTAGTAGTTTGGAGACTAAACATCCTATTTTTGTCCTGCAGACAAGTGGAAAATTATTTAGTTTTCTGCTTTGGAATAGTTATCAACATCATAGTCCCCACCTACCTTTGTTCTAGGAAATTGGTCAAGGATCTGTGTAAACCCAGAGAAAAGAGATGGCTCTGACCTGAGAAAGCTAAGAAAACTGTGATAGATTTTTGTAATAAATGTATTCTTGTGTTCTTCCCTCTCCTTTTTGTGTGATAAATTTTTAAGCAAGAACATCATCACACTAAATATGAAGTGTTACTTGCTCCTAATGTTCTGATTCTTTTTTGTTGTTGTTGTTGTTTTAAAAATCACAGGGACATTTACAGATTTGCAAACGTTTTGAATTATGTGATCATTGAAGGACTTGGAAACCATGGACCTCTTCAATACTTCAATTAATTGTTTGTGAAAGTAACATTACACGCTTCTCTCTCTCTCCTCACTCTTTTTCTTTTAGTAGTCAGCAGCTTCAGCTAAATCCTCCTCAGTAATCCCTGCTGATCAGAGATTTTAGTACAGAAGTTAATCTGCTTGCCTTTGCCAATTTCCATGGGCAATTTAGCAGCACTGTTTCAAAGCTGACCAGCAGTATTTTTAGGGTCACATTGCTGTCAGAGGCGAGATTTAATTTGAGGATTGTCCAGGAATTTGCAGCTTTCAACTACTTCTTAAATTCCAGGTTGGTCAATGATGTCAGAGCTGGAAGTGAAATTCTAGGAAGTCAAACTCTTATGAATATTTAAAACCTACAAAACATTATGGAAAAATCAAATATTTACTAAAATGGAACATGCAGATGTCAACACTGCTAAAAGCTGCAGTGTCAAATACAGAAAGGAATCACCCCTTCATAAAATCCTGTTGACCTTAAAGACCTGATATGAGGCTCCAAGATCTTCTAGATCAGTGACAGAACTGTATAAAACCATGGAAATAAACCCATGTACTCCTGCCAGCATCCTCATCCTGTCTGGGGAAGCTATAGGTCTGCCTTTGTTTTACTCCCAACATGGGATTTTCTCCCCTTTGTCTGACACTTGGGTGTCCTCAGGAGCAGAATGGTCATTCACATGCCAAGGCCATCAGCGTGGCCCAGTGCTCAAATATAAACCAGATGGGCAGGACACTGGGGAGCCCTATAAAAGAGGTGAAGAATCCTCCTCCAAAGACATGGAGTGGCTCCAAGGAGACTCCTTTTCTAATTCTCCTGTTTCTCACTGCCAAAGAGCATCTTGCTGGCTACTTTAATCTGCAAGATCCATCTTACTCTAACCGTACTGAAAAGGACTGATGTTTTGGGGTTGTGCTGTGCTATATTAAAATCCATATTTCAAACAATAAATGCTTTCCATTTATCCAGGCTAGTCTCTTTTCTATTGAGCCAAACTTTCAGGCAGTTAGCTAAACCTTTCAGTAATATGAAGCACCTTTTTCATCTTGTGCCAACACTGTAATGCCTCCAATAATTTATGTTTAATTTTTAATACAGTTATCTATCATGAGTAATTATGTGGGCTGCTCACAATATTCCATTTTCTGTTATGTGGTTTTTCTGAAGATTGTGGACTTAAAAAAATACCACAGTACTACTACTTTTCTGCTGAATTTTCTCTAAAAAAGAAATATTGAGGCATACTTGACAATACTGTATGTCAGACCCCGAGACGTTCTTTTCTCTGTCTTTAGATCTGCTGATGATAGTGTGAGAAACAGTGTAAGCTGCTGTAATTTATGCACTGCACAGCTAGGGAAAAGATCTGAGCAGAGTTCTTCACATTCATGGAGATACTTTGCTACTGTCTGTGTACAGAGTTCAGGTGCTGGGGACAAAATTTCCCTGCTGACACGGGTGCTGTTGGTGGTGTACGTCAGCGCTGGGAGAGGCTTACACTGTCATATCCAATGACTAATGAAAATCTAGGTCTACCCCAACTTTTCCACACTTTCCATCTAGCAAACTTTCTCCTCTGAGCTCGTAAGAGAGTAGACAGTAGCACTGGGTTGCTGTGCATCCCTCCATCCCTGCTGCTGGGGAGGGCTCCTGCTGCAATGCCACTGAGGCCACAGCACTTGCCCAGTTGTGCCATCTGCACAGGGAACTGCCTTAAAACTGCAGGCACCCTTCTGAAACATCCCTTTCTTCTCTGCAGGGAGAGCTGGAAGGGCATGGTGCTTTTCAATGGCAAAATGGAAAATACCCACTCATTGCTTACACCAGCAACAGCCATGAAGCATTCACCTGCCTTGAGCGACAGCCTGTTTCACACACACAGTAGGAGCAGCTGGTTTTTGTGATCTGTATTTTGCAATAAACACTGATATGAGTACCAGATCTTTCTGGAGGACTGGAATCTAAACTCCTAGGGGTCATATAAGTTTTCTGTCCAAATCTACATTTTGAGATATCTGTGTTATTTCTTTCAGGCTCAGGAACTCCCTGCATGAGCGTTGCTCTTTTAGGAGGGAAAAAAACGGTTCTTTCCTCTTTTTCCTGGCCAGATCACAACTTGTCCTGACATGCCCCTGCTCTGGGAATTGGGACTGGGATGTGTATGGGACTGCTAACGGAAATCTATATCAAGGAGGCCATTTGAGTGCTGGATGCTTGTCAGAGCCATTTCCACCCTCTGTGTTTTTGCAGAGGCCTTGGGACAAGAGCACTCCTCTGAAATGGCGCTGCTTCGTGAGTATATGATGCATTAGATTCACACAGGTCATCAAAGCTTACAACTGCCTTTGTTCCGAAAGAAAAAAAAAGTTAAAATAAATTTCTCCTCGCAGCAGACATGTCTAAGTTGCTGGTTCTTACACAACCTGGAAGTAATGCATTTTGCCATACACACCAATTATTCCCATGGAGAAGGCATGGATGAAACCAAATGGCCACTCTATTACAGAACTTGCACAGCCGATAAAGGACAGAAACACCTTTCAAGAAAACAATTTCTGCATACAGTTGCTTCAGTCCTGATTCTCAGAGAAGACCTAGACAATGCCTTCAAAAGACAAAAACTTGGAAACTAAAACTAATACTCTAAGATGCTTCATGACAGGTTCAGTGCAGTTGTTGGTGCAGTCCCCTTGACATGCCATCCTGACCTTTGCTGGGGTGAAGCCAGGAGATTTCCTCCTAAGCTGCAGCACTTAGGTTATACTCAGAGCTGTTGCTCCCTGCTTGAACTCATTACACCGCAAAATGTATCCATTATTTTAGTCAAAATTATTTGGTCTAATGGAAGCTGTTACCTGCTCTGATGAGCATCATAGGATGGCCACAGGTACAATACTGACAAAAGGACTGCAAGCTTGGCCTCATCAAAATCCAAGGTAAAACTTCCCTTGACGTCAGCGTCGTAAGATTTCATGCAGATAGCGATACAGTGTATTTTTGGTAGCAGTTCAATATTTTACTCATCATATCAGATATTTCACCACATATATAGGTAGCACTGAATAATAGAAGATATGCAGGTAAATCTAAGGCTGTAATTCAATCAAGGAACTTTGTTGATGTCTTAAGCCGGGAGTCAAACAGCTTAAGTAGTTTATGACCGGTGGTAGAACTCCCTGATTGAATTACTGCGTAGGCATTCAATTGCACAAATGTATTGTTATTTATATGGTGTGCCAAAGCCTGATTTTAAAGTTAACTGTGGCAGTCTGTAACTAATGGAGAAAGAGCAGTATGGCATTACACTGCCCCTTAAGCAAGGAAAATGAATGATGTGCATTGTGTTCTGTGCTTATGTAAAAATAATTACTGTAGTACTGTAGAGAATTAATGCCTTCATATTCATGAAAGGAAGGAGAACTCGAAGTTGTTAGTAAAAAATAGTCCCTGGCCCCTACACCAATTTCCATTATTGTTAGGCACCTGTCTATAGACTGGATCCACAAATTTTTAAAATGTTATTAGGTCTAAAGGAAAAGAGGTGAAACTGGGTGAAAATGGGCACAAGAGAAAAGAGTGTTATAAATACAACATGAGTACAGCACCATGCAAAGGATAAAGGGGGTTTAGAGAGGGATCTCCAGTTCTTAGCACTGCTGTGCATTGGGAAGGCATGGAACTGCAAACACCAAGCCCCAGGAAACCGCTTACACGGACAGGTGGGAGCTCTTTGCTGGCTGCAGCCCAGATCTGCTCTCTTGAATCTCCCAGGGGCTGCAGGGTTTTTGCTCACCTCTTTTTCTGGGGAACTGGATAGCTTGCTTTACCAGAAGCTTTCCTGGGGACAAACCAGAGAGCATGCACATTCAAATCAACCCTTTTCAGAGATGGTCAAACCTGCTCAATAGCAGCACAGGCTGTCTGGATCATGGGCTGTCATGGCAAATTGGAGCTGACAGCTAGAAACTGCTCACATAGATTTCCTATTGCTCCTTTTAACCAGCCTGTATTAAATTGCACCAAAAGGGCTGACAGCCTTAAAATCCATGCCATTATATCACATTAGGGGCTGCAAAAATCTGCCTGCTTTCACAAATTTCAAAGTCAATTGATATATAAGACCAGTAGACAGCCTAGAGCCTAGGGCCACGGTTCCACCCGCACACGTATGTGCGTGTTCATTCTGCATGCAGGGCATCTGCAGTTCTCAAGTATTGCCCTATATCAACATTCCTCAAAATCCTATACATAAAGGAAGTTCTTTTAATATAGAAAAAAATAACTACAGGCATGAATATTTCCTTCAGGAAGCCTTCTGTCAGGACATGGCTTTTGAAAGCACTATTATAACTTATCTCGGACTCTTTATTTACATGAACAGCCTGTATATGTATGAACACTCCTGTGGAGGAAAAGGGTGGTGCCTGTCTCAATAAGGAGTGAAGATGAATACTTGCATGTCAGGTAGAGTAAGGACTCAGTATAATTTTTAGCACACAGCTTCTGAAAAATCTTTCCTCTAACATATCTCCTTCACCTTAGCAAAAATACTGAGCACAATAGAGTATTCCATGATCAGCCTCGCGCAGAAATGCTCATGCCAACGTCCTGGTCACAAGATCTTAATTTTTCATAAAGCTTAGGCTATATTGCCATTCACATTTCTTGGTTAATCATGGTGGTGGGACTGGAGTAAGATGAATTATGGCCCTGCTTCCTTGATTTTCATATCTAGCATGTTGCTCTTGCTAACCTCCTTGTTATAATGCCAGCAGACTGTCACTTTTTAGGGAATATCAGCAGCAGATAATTTCCTTTTAAGTCTCTAACTAGCCTCCCTCCAGATTCAAGTGACTATAAATAGCATATGTCAAGGACTGGCAGATAAACTACCTGTCTCAATACACAGACCCTTGGAAACTAATCAAACTTACCTTCTGAAGGGGAGTTTATGAGAAGCCAGACAACCCTTAATTTGGCACTCGAGAAAAGAAAAAAAACAACCCAACAGTTAAAGCACTTAACCATATTCCTCATCTTCCTTCATCTGCATATAAGAAAGAAAGTTTTTCATGTCCTCCATGTCACATTTTTAAAAACCCCTTACACAATCAAATCTCAATAAAAATGCTGCACAGAATGAGCAGTTGGTTTTGACATTATATGTACTATGGTTTCATCAGTTCCTTTGTTTGCTGGAGTTTGGAACAGTCTGGTCCAAATCCTGAGAAGACCATCGTCATTTCCATAGGTCACCCCAGTCTGTCGCAAAGGCAGCCTGACCTTGGAACTACTTGAAAGGCAAAAGATGTCTTGTAAGTTTGGGAAGACTAATTCACTAGCGTTCAAAACTCTGCAGCCTAATAAAATAGACAGGCCCTCTGCAGAAGAAAATAAACAATTAACAGAGCTGACTATGCCTTCAGCTGTGTTAGAGGGATTACATCATGACTTGTGCACACAAACACACACATTATTTAAAGATGTAGTCTAGACTCATACTTTTTATCCAGAAATCTAAGTTTCAGTGACTGCACATTTGTTCACCTATTTATTTATTTTTAAAATTCTGAATTTGGATAGTAATAAGATGTGCTTTTAGCAACTGCATAGCTCTCATGGCTTTTATTTTTTACCACAATCAGATATGTCTCTTAGAGTCTTCTTTTGATTCTGAAATCTGTGGCTTTGGGTGTGGCCTCTAAAATCACTGTTGACTTCTTTGAGCTGGTGTTATGTTAAGGAGTAAGGTTGATTTTATTTGGGTGTGATAATTTCCAGTGTGTGGTTTGATACCAGTAACAATGAAAAATCAGGTCAGTTGATTTTAATATTGCTAAAAAAAAGTTTTTGAGCTAAGCAAGAGGGTCAGCCATGGCTTTCCTTCAGATCATAAAAAGGGGAATGTCTCAAAAGCAGCCTGGGAGGTCATTCGTGACTCAGAGTCCTGCACCAGCAAATGCATTGGTTCTCCCTCACCCATGAGAGCCATCACTCTATCCAGGCCAAAGTCCCAGAGATTTAAGAGCGTTTCCACTCAGAAGGCCAAAATTCTTTGGCGTTCTCTCTTTACACACCCCACAGGCACTTGAAATCACAGTGTCTGATTTTATGCACCAACTAATGTAAACATATTCACTATTTATATCACTAGCAACTGCAACAAAGACTGAATCCTCAAGTTTCCAGTGAGGCAAGAGCCATATATGTTCCACCTCTGCCACCTTCAATAGGCCTTCTCCAAATAGATAATAGGTTGATGCCAAGAAAATGGTTCATCTTTGATTGAACACTGTCTGCATAGCTTGGACAAATTTGTGTGCAACTGGTTCTTTCTGTACTAGGATTAGTGGGGCATAAATGAGCCCATGGCTAATAATCAGGTTGTTTCAATCAGCCATGATGAGAAAGAGCCCTGTAGGAAACACGGTTATCAGACACCTATTACGGAAATACGAGGAACTGCTAAATGAACTAGCAAGTCTTTGTGGAATAAAACTTTTCTGTACTGCTTTCTGCATTTTTCCAGTCTGACTGCAGCATCTTTCAACAATAGAATTAAAAATATTTCAGTATAATTTCACCTTAAATATTACTTCTTTAGTTGTGGGTGGGTTTGTTTTTTGTTTGTTTGTTTGTTTTCTGTTGGACACTACATATTTTATTGCTTCTGACAATATCAATCAAATAGATTTGAACTTTTTGCTGGAATACTTTAGTGGCTGAAAATGCAGCCCACAGAATGCATAACTCTGCAGTAATAGTACTTCCTTCTTTTTCTACTGCATATATTAATTGAAAAACTCAAATAATTTGAAAGTAGTAAATACATGATGATGAAGCAAGTTCTGCAGAAGTATAAAGAAGATGCTGAAGTAACAGTGATGAACAAAACTTCCAGGCTCTAAACAAACTTGGAGCAGAATCATTAAATCAATGCTGGGTTTAATTTTATTTTTCTTACCAAAGTAAAAAAAAAAGGGTCATGAATTCTTATCAAGCTTCCTTAAAGGACAGCTTGGCATTGGCTCTGACTTCTTAAAATTAAAATTATATTGATTTTCCATTTTATTTAATAAATGCTCCTCCTTGAGCTTGCTTTAGGAAAAGAAAAATGTTTTCAGAGCAATTTTCTCTTCAGCCATTGCCTGGATTTTGCCTGTGGAATGCACATCTACATCCAAATTAAGGGACAAAGGGATTACCCAGAACAGCCCTTGTTCCAAACCCTTGGAGACACAGTGCAAGTTTCTCCCTCTTGGAAAAATAAACAAAATGCCAGTTCTGTCAGGTTACCCTGCACCATGAAACTGGTGTGGTACTCAAATGCATTGTAAAAGGCCATCTTCCCCACACCTTGCCCCCTGCCTGCACACCTGACTGTGAACAGCTTGGGGCACTTCTTTCTCTTGCAACTTGTTAAACATGAACTAGCTAGTGCTAGTACTGCATACAGTCTGTCTCCTGCTTCCAAATTTATTTTATGCATGCATTGCTGAAAGTGGTAGTTGTATGAAAGTGGGACTTTAATATTGTTGAATCCTTCTAGATTAAAATGGTAACTTCTAAATAGGCAAAGTTATGAATTCTGTCCTTTAGAGCTTGTTGGCTTCTTTAGGGTCTTTTTAGTTTAGGAGCATTAGAAAGACCTTTTCTAAATCTGTCAGCTATTGAAAGTGTCCCTTGATCTCAGGGGTAAAGATACATTTTTGAAGCGAAAGGACTAACTCAGGCTGCCCTTGTGCTTTGTATTTAGGATGGAGAACAAATAGCTCCTGAGGTGAAACATGCAATGGAGTCTGGTGCAAGATCCCTTATTTCCCTCTGTGGTGTTGTGGTCAGTTTTCCTGTTTGATAAGGGAAGAGCTCCAGACAGGTCAGTATTGAGTAAGATGTCCTCCAAAGGAGCTATTAGTATTTTCTGTACTGCTATGTGTGTTTGAAAATGATTAATTTGGTAAGATAGCTATTGTATTATTTGCATAAAGGATTTTAAGACCCAGTTTAAGCCCCAGAGAGATGCCAAAAACCCTTTCTTTGTTTGAAAAGCCAGTTAAAACTGTTAAGCAACATAACGTTCTTACCCCATCGCATAATTTACAAAACTCAAGCACTCAAGAGCAAGGAAATGAATAATTTAGAAGATCATTAATCTCACATTACCCACATGATAAACACAATTATCAATCTCATCAACTATGAAGAAGTGAACATTTCATCACAACACAAGGACCATCACTCTGACTCTAGCTACACAATATTTCATCAAGAAACACCAAACCAAAACCAGAATAAACTGTCCTGAAATACAAGACAGATATGAACACATTAGTGACACAGATTGACAGGGGCAACACGCAAGCCTAACTTCACTAAGACTCAATATAGCATTCCAGTTTTGCCTAGTCTATTTCTATATCTATTGTATTTTTCGACTCTTGGTTTTTTTGTCTTATCAAGTTGTTGTGTTGGTTGGTAAGTACAGTTACTAGATAACATTTCTAAAGAAAACTATTATGGCATCAAACTAAAGATAAAACAATGGAGAAACACTCCACAGGTAAGAGGCAAGGGTGGGGTTTTTTTGTGATGTGATAGATAATTCCTTGAAGTAGACAATAGTGGATGGGTTACTGGGCTCACTGAAATCAAAAGAGGTAGGATCTCACTCAATAAACCTCAAGGTGGGAGCAAGCCTGAATTCTGGTCATGGTGAAGCTGAGCTCTGAAAGCCTGGAGGATGAGGTCGTAGTGCCAGCTGTTACTGCCAGGGCACAGAGGACATGTTGGGATTTCTGGTATTTCACCAGAGCAGACAGACTCTGCTCTGGTGAGACCCCACCTGGAGTACTGTGTCCAGCTGTGGAGTCCTCAGTATCAGAAGAATATTGACCACTTGGAGTGAGTCCAGAGGAGGGCCACGAAGATGATCAGAGAGCTGGAGCCCCTCTCCTATGATGAAAGGCTGCAAGAATTGGGCTTGTTCAGCCTAGAGAAGAGGAGGCTCCGAGGAGACCTCATTGCAGCTTTCCAGTATCTGAAGGGGGCCTACAAGGGTGCTGGGAGAGGACTTTTTACAAGAGCCTGTAGTGATAGGACAAGGGGTAACGGGTACAAATTGAAATCAGGGAGGTTTAGATTAGATATCAGGAAGAAATTCTTCACAGAGAGGGTGGTGAGGCACTGGAACAGGTTGCCCAGAGATGTTGTGGATGCCCCGTCCCTGGAAGTGTTCAAGGCCAGGCTGGATGTGGCTTTGAGCAACCTGGTCTAGTGGAAGGTGTCCCTGCCCATGGCAGGGGGGTTGGAACTAGATGGTCTTTAAGGTCCCTTCCAACCCAAACCATTCTGTGATTCTATGATTCTATGATTTAGTAAGTTACCGCTACAGCCCACAGGTTTTGTTGGGGACAGGATATGGCTGGAGCATTGCTGCAACACCATCCTCTGATTCCGAGCTCTTGCCAAGCTTCCTGGACAGCCTATATGAGTAGGTAGGTGGTGGGAAATCAGCCGCAGATGGCACTATTTGAACTGTCCAAGCTTTTTACATTTACCTACTGGCCAATATGAAATGAGCAATGTCCTCATCTGTTCATTTCCTAACTTTTAAATGCCTGGCTTTTGCAAATGGCATGAGAGGTAAGTAATACATTGCTGTTGCATCTTAGCTTTAACTAGCTTTCGAATCAAAATTGTATTTATTTTTTCTGTGATGGTATTAGTGGAAGGTTAGGAAGTGCTGCCTCAAATCATGCTCTTCTGTCATAGGTTTGAGGTGAATTTTTGGTAGAAGCAAAATAATACCATAATATCTAATTTTAACCACATTTTAGAAAGGAAATATAATCCTATTTTTTTGAAGAATAGTAACCCCTTTTGAGATTAATTCTTCCTCAGTGGAATTACATAAGAAAACACCTTCTCTCTAACACTTTCACAGTAAATGCCAGGAAACTGATCATTCCTTACCTTACAGCATTTCCATAAAAACGTGTTCTCCATTATTTTATTTATAAGCAGTAAAAAATAGCTTTTCTTGTGTTACAATATTTTCAGCAAAAATCTCGTGATATCCTTCTCAGACTTACCAACCATGTGGATACACCAAATTACACTTAATTTACTGAGCTTATTGCTTACATAAAGCAGTCTTGTAAAGCTTTTATAAACATAATTCTGGGATTATTTGCATAGCAAGGAAAATACGGTGTTCCAGGCTGTGTATGTTTTTCACCTGGGCTCACTGGTTCACAGATAGATTTTAGGAGCCCAGTGTCTGTGCATTTCTCCATTGGTAAATAAATATTGTTCCTGATGACTTTCTGCTCTAGATCCTACAGAAAAAGTAATGAACCTCTGCTCTGCATTGACCTGTTATCAGCCCAAGTTATGACAGCTGCCAAGACTACTGTAATTTTCTTTCTCTTTCAAGAACTGCTTTCTTTTTTCCTCTCCAGCTGTTTTTCTTTCCCAGTAACATTTCACCTTTTATCAAATTTTTCTCTCATCTTTTCACTTCTCCCTCAACTGTAAGACCTTTACGTTGCCCAGAGAAAGCTGCTAATGCTCTAAGGTTGTTGGTCCTTTCCTTATGGTCTTGTTCCAATTATTTTGATTGAAGTCAGAGATCACAATGTCTCAGGTCTAAGCACTTACCATATTTGTGCTTGTTTTCAAACATGTCTTCTCCTATGCTTGGAAGACATGCTATGCAAACTGCATTGAATCTACATGGGACCCAGTAACAATTGTTAAAATCCCACCTCACTGGGGTCCATGGAGGTTTTACTGGAGACGTGAATTTGTCCCTTCACTTATTCTGAGTTGCAGAGGGATGTAGCTAAGAGGCTACGTCAGAGATAGTAGGTTCTGAGGAAGAGCTTGAGGATCGCTTGGCCTTTGCTTCATGCTTGTGAAAATTATGCAAAACCCATCCCACCACCGCAGCCAGGAGAAGGGCAGCTGGGGGGTACTGGGAACAGCCCTAGCCCCAGGCTTTGGACACTCCCTTAGGCGTGCGGACAGGTCAAGCCTGGGTCAGGACGTGGACAACAAACAAGTTGCAGTGAGACAATTCTTGACTGGAGAGCCAGAGAGCAGTTTTCACCATGAGAATGGTTGGATGTCGGCAGGGGTGCCCAAGGAGGCTGTGAAATCCCCTGATTTGCAATATTCAAAGCTCAGGTGAAGCAAGACCCTGAGCAACCTGATCTAAATTCACAGCTGGCCATACTATGTGTAGGGGCCTTGGGTCAGATGACTTCCAAGAAGTCCTTCCCAACCAAGCTGTTCAATGATTCAAAGTCACACTGTTACAACCATGAAGGGAATAAAAGACCAAAAGTAGATACCTGCTGGCCTTGAGCAGTTTCTTGGAGAGAGTGTCGACATAAATATGTCTCAGCAGGCCTAGTTGAAAATCGCTGTTTGACCGACTGCCTCCCAAGTGTTCCTTGGACTCTGCTCTTCCATTATTCTCCAAGACCACTCATAGAATGGAAAGAACAAGGGGTGAAAAGGCTTCCTGTGGCATGGCAGAGGTAGGTGCAGGCTGGTAAGTAGTAGTTCATCCCCAGCCAAGCCAGTGCCTTTTGATAGGACCAAAATTCCTTTTTCACTCTTAGTAGAAGGGTCTGTCTTGCAAACCACTCTTGATCCTCTTCTGAGTACCAAGATGGTACAAGGACTTGCAATGTTCATACTGCAAGGCCATTAGCAATTCTTGTACCTCAGGTGACTTATTAATATCTTATTTGACAAGTCAGATTTAAATGCATGTTGAAAAATGACTTTATACTGTCGGAGCTCATTAGGTTTTATGCACAAAACAAAATCATTATTCAGAGATTTGGAACTGCTTTACTAAAGTGGGCATCTATTGAATATCCCCAGTGCAATTCTTCCTTCTAATATGGTAATTCGTTATCTGTATTTAATTATCTGCAAGGTGAAAGGTTGCTGGGCAGTGTTGTTCAGCAATAGCCCAATGGAAATTTTTAAGTACTTTCACTCTGGGCTGACTGTCTTTACAGATCAATCTTACTGCTAATGACAACCAATACTTTCAGATGTGATTACAGACTAGCTCCATCTTTTCATGAGCCGAGACTCTTTGGAATCATATGTATTGATCTTTTTAATAGAAGTCAAGAAAAATGAAATTACTGTGGCTTCTTTTTGCAAAACTATGATAAATGGGAACTTGGAAAGTTACAGAAGATTTTTTTTTTTTTTTGTGGATTATTTTAATCACTAAAAATGATGGTCTTTTTAATAATGTTTGTCTTTCCATTATGCACATATGCTGCAAAGCCAAAACTTATTTTTATATTACTTTATATAACCACATTTAAGCAAAGACATGTTGGAATTGCCTGCTGGTATATTTAGGTAACTATCAAGTAGACTCTGGACTAACGGAGAAACCTGCTTTTAGATGCCAAGAGATTGTATTGTTTTGACATCTAGAAATTTAATTCAATTTTTAGAACAGCATTTTGGGATGTCTACAATCAAATATTCATTTGTTTCTTGTATAGAGTTTACCCTTCATTGCATGTAATATTGTGACAAGAGACTTTGCCTTATGTGCATTTCCTTTCTTCCCAGAAGTCTCATACTGGCTTTCCTTCATACAATTTTCAATGGAAATATATGTCACATAGCTCTGCTTTTCACTTCATTCCCTTCTCCTTGTTTATAAACTGCTACTATTTTACGAGGATAGGTGCTTATTGTACACTGCCCCTGAAGCCTAGAGGACAGTGTTTTGGCTTTATATATACATGCATCCCATTGAGAATAACATTTTCTAATTTGACTTCTCATTCTTATGCCAATGAAATGGAAGTAAAAATGTGTTAGATGACACATTAATTGTAGCTATTCCTCTTGGATAAATTTCATGGCAAAGGTAGTGAGTAAGATCAATCTTTGTGACACAATGGCAAAAGAAAAGAAATGGATGAATCATAAGCGTAATGTAAGATAGATACTAGAGGCTTGCATTGGTATTTATGGGAGCTGGAAGATTCACACACAACCTACAGATATTAAAAATCAGAGACACTGGCAAACTCTCCTCAGTTTGAAAGGCAGTGACATGTTTTCTTATTGCCTGATTGATCCTCAATTCTCTTCAACCTTCTATGTTGTAAATCTATGTTCTTTGAGACTTATTTCCACAAGGCAATTTCCTTTTTTTCTAATCACACCCCCATAATTTTTTAACTTCCTCTTCACTTTTCATTATGCCCCTTGTCAGAGCAGTCTTCAGTACCAAGCCATTTTATTGCTGTCCTCAAAACTCTCAATATTTTTTCTGAACACTTGGGTAATCTGTAACTCACTATTTTTAGAGGTCCAACTTTGACACCTTTTATGAATATTTTCAGCTTCAGAAGTCTGGGGGGTTTTAAGTCATGATACACAAAATGTATGTTTTGTTCAGGAAGTGCCTGAACCAAACTGTATGTGTCTGGGAGTGTACACTAAGGGTGCTATACATCTGCCCTGTTTTGTTTCTCCTCATTTCATAACCTCCTGATACTGGCCACTGTTGGAGACAGGTTAGTGAGTTGGGTGGTTTTGGATAGATGCAGTGTGAAGGTCCTCCACTGACATCTCTGTCCCAGAGACTGTTGCTCTAGCTGTTCTTGCTGTGCCTACTTTTCTTTGAATAACCTGTTCACAGGAATTATTATACTTACAATGTCAAAAAAACCCTCAAAATCTCACTGATTACAATTTTATAGTATATCATTTTTGTGATGGCCTAGATCTATTAAAAGTGAGCTTTTATATTTCATATAGACTGGGGTCTGTCTGTATTGCAGATGGACTACACCAGGTGATAAAAACATTTTGTGACATGCTGCACTCAGCTGCAGGCAATCTAGTACTTAAATGAGAAGTCTGAGTCAAAAAAATACCCAAAAAAAAGGCAACACCAGAAAACCCCCAAACCCCAAAAACTAATAATTGCTTTAGGTATACCTTAGTATTTTCATCAAAAATAGTGAATGAGGTTTCAACATGTCTTGCAACCATTCATTCTCAGCCAAAACTAGCCATTTTTTCTGCGGCTTTCTTAAGACTTTGTTCTACAGAATTATAACTGACTAATTTTACCTAGGAAATCTGGGAAGAAGACTGTAGAATTGCATTGCAATGTATTTGTTTTAGTTTATCTGGAAAAGTCAAGTTATTCTTCCAGTGCAGTTTTAGTAATGAAAAAAAGCATTTCTTTGGGCAAACAACAGACTGTCTCAAAGACGCCTTGTTTTGAGCACTGGAAGCGAATTTGTTGTCATGTTGAAATAGAGAACATTCAAGTTGCCATCTGAAAGATTAAGATTGTTGTTTTAGTTTTGTGAAACACTGGCTTAGTGAAAGACTTTTTTTGCCAGTGGATACCATGTAGTGTATAATACATAGACAGCATAAATTTTCTTCCATCCTGTTTATATGAGTTTATAGCCCATTTGTTTACATCAAACACTTTTTTTAGCAAGCATGATAAGGTACATGTACTAAAATTTGTTATAACATGTCCAAAGCAGTCTGGAGCACGTAACTCAACCATTCAGTTTAGTCCATCTAACACTTAGAAATATAAGTGAATCTGCTTATGTGAATATATTATTTAATCTCAAGGGTCACACTACTCCTGTGTTACTGGATCCCTTGAGGGTTCTCCTTATTTTCTTGAATAATCCCAATAAGTCTGTCTGGGTATCTATATCTGGGTACCTGTATGTGAACAGAAGGAGGATCTTGTTATTGTTTTGAACCCTTTTTTTCTTTAATGTAAACATTTATGGGATAAGCCTGGAAAAAAAGTTAGTTGTACAAGTAGTGTTTTACATGTAGAATAGCTTGCAGGATCAGGCAAGTTGTAATTTTATTTTTTCCTTTAGTGTGGCTGAGTTGCTCATCTAGGCAGGAGAGGAAGACTGTTGTATTGAAGTATAATGACAAACCTAAAATTAAATAGGTCGATATATGCTAGAGACAGTTTTCAGCATGGTTTTTTCCCCTTAAGTCATCTCAATTTTTTTTAAGGCACTCTGTATAATTTTTGTTTCAGTCTACCCTCTTACACAGTAAACGTACTACTTTCTTTGTTAGAGTGAGTAAGAGAAGGGAATGCACTGTTTATCTGATTAACTGTTGAGAAACTTGGCTCTACATCTCCTTAAAATCTTTTGCACAACTCAGAGGGAAAAATTATCAATTTTGGCTGTCTAGACCTTTATTCTCATTCTTTATCACCATTTCTCTTGGTATGTGCAACACCTGGGTTGTGTGACAGCTAGTCACCATTCCATTTCTGTAAAGACTTTGCATGCTATTATGGTGTCTGACAGATCATTACCAAAGCTTATAGCACAGTCCAGAAATACGCAGCAGTTATTGCTAAAAAGTCAGCATTTCCTTGCAATTATCATGTAGTGACATCAAAGATCCATGGTTATTTCTCATTTGAATGACAGAGAAAAATGGTTTATCTATCTGTAGTGTCGCCTGGTAAACTTAGTCAATTTCAATGTTTATTAAATTATAATAAGATCTTATTTTCTAACTTTGGAAAGAAAGATTAATTTGGAAAAGAAGATATAGAAAATACAGAGTAATTAGTGAACTAGGACTGTGAAGGAGGGAAGAAAGAGAAAGAAGGCATTTGGCAGAAAAAAGAAGAGAGACAGGCCTGGGCTGAGAACCTGCATCAACAGCTTTTCCAGATCTGTGTACCCTGTTATAGTGAAGAGACAAACTGGTTTCCACCAGCCATCCTGAGAGCTGCTGGAGCGCTGCAAAGGGTTAGATCAAGGAAGAGTAGTCATCTCTCAGCTTGAGCTCTAGTTAATCTGAGGTGGTCTCTCTCCAACTGAAGTGTTAAAAATGGCTGAAAAGAAATCATGAAGTTGGGCAATGTTCAAGACTAGAGTTTTTGTTATCTTGGAAAGATCTGCAATATTCTGATATGGCAATGAAACAGTTAAATCTGTTCTGGGTATCCCCAGAAGAATTAGTCAAACACTAGTTATTTAAAATGGGAAAATATTTGGGCTGGTAAAGAATTTTTTCCATTCAACTATTTTTTATGGAAAACTTTTTCCTGATGAAAAAATTTTTTTAAAATGAAAAGTCTTTAATGGAAATCAGCTGTCTGCCTTTTTTTTTTTTTTGCTGTGGAAAATTTTGGCTGGTTGTTGAAAGAAGAAATTATAAAGAAGACAAGAAAAGAGTATTTCAACAATGATCTCCCTATTTGGGATGTAGAGGTGGCTATTAATTGGTTAAATATTCTGCTCTCTAATAAGACATTCCTAGTGACAAATATCGTATTATCCAAAAGAATGCTTGATCCTGTGCATATCTAAATATAAGTGACTAGGAGAGTGCTGAAATAACTCTCACTGATGAAGTTTCCAACTCTACTTCCACTGAAATAAAGGAAAATATTCTTTTTGACTACTGTAGAAAGAGAACCGGGACCTGGGATCTAGGGCTTGCATGAATGTGCTGTGTCCTGAGGAAATGAATGTTAGGAGACTGACTGCAGCTGATGGCCAACAAAGGGAAATGCATGTCTGCAGATGGAAGTATGGCAGTTGGCAACAGGCTCTAACAGAGATTATTTTCCCTCTGGAATTTGATAACTGTTAATTCTTCATATACTTGGCTTCCGGCAATGAACACAGTAGTTTTCACCGATAAGAAATCCATATTGTTAAACTCCAGATGAACTCAAGAAATATTAATGTATAAATGCTTACCAGCAAATATGAACAGCAAATGTCAGAGAAAATTTAATAATTGAACTTAATAATATAAGCTTGTTTTTGGAATCTTGCTTTATACGTTTCTGAAATAACAATCACTCTTATGAAACTAAGTCAAGAATGAAATGTAGCATATGGCTAATTGGGAAAGGATCGATGGATTTAGAAAAGTCATAGGAATCCCTTCTAAAGAAACAGCATTTTGAAGCATTGTTGATTTTATTCTGTTTATCCACCGTTCTCCCTTATGAGGGACTGAGTATGTCCTTGATGGGAGTTCAACCAATCTGCCGTGTGAGGCCCTGAGCAAGACAAGTTGATGACTTGAAATGAATGTTGACAAAACCTTCGTGTCACTGTAGTCTACCATCAGATACTTCATCTACACAACCGATTTCCCATTTGTTAAGTTAGAAATGGCTTGTAGCATTAAAATACATGAACAGTACTTTTTTAGTGCCCTCTTATCTACCAGTCTATCTAAATGAATCTATAATGATTCATTTAGCTTCAGCCTGCCGTCACTCCCCATGAGGAAAAAAGGACAGAGACTCTGCAGCATCTCCAGTCTTCCCTTCCACAGCCAGGCACAGTCTGCTGGGCACAACCCACAGGTACATGTGAGGAATGTGAAGTGAGGGAAGAAGGAAAAGGAAATATCATGCAGCTGGAGTAGAGAAAACGGAATTGACACAGCATATACTCTAAGTCACATATATTCAGTTATGCAGATTGAAATAAAGGGAGCGAATGAGGGAGAAGGGACAGAAACCTTCAAGAGATAAGTATTGGAGAAAATGGTTTCGCATGGGACTGGCAAGGAAGGCAATGAAGACAAGAGCAACTATAAAGGCAGTCTGAGCCTGAGACCATCTGCTTGTCAGATTCAGAGGTCCTGCTGCAATTTTTGGAAGCGTTCCTGAGAGATGGGAAGTGTTCCTAGCATGGGATAAGTAAATGTTGGGCTGCTATTCCCCCTTTGATTAGAGTAAGGCTCAGCAAGCTCTCTGCAACAAAACATGCTTGGACAGGCTAGTCAACCAGTTTTGACTTCCTGATAACAACTGCCTCATCTGTCCTGTGACAAGGCTGAAGAGGATGCTGCTTCATATTGGTTCTGCAGAAGGTCCAGCTCAAACTTTGGGACAGTGAAGATGGAACTCTCATCACACCCTACCATGTCATGCCACATCCCATCCCATCCCATCCCATCCCATCCCATCCCATCCCATCCCATCCCATCCTATCAATCACATATCACACCTTGTCTTTCTTAGCCCACTCATCATGCTCTGAGAAGCATCTCACATATGTCTCTCCTGGTTTTGTACTCAAGCAGAGCTACTGTCACTGCCATATTCATACTAAGAGCTTTCATTCTCAGTGGGAACTTTGTGTTATTCCACTTACTTTACAGATGTCGTGTGCTGTTTACACAGCATGCACAATTCACCAATATTGCGATATAAGAAAACACCCGCTCTCTTCTCACTTGTCCTGGACTGGGGTGAAGCAGCAAGTAACAACATTTTTTGCTGCTCCTCTTCTCTTGCTGATGAGCCAGTTTGGCAGTCTCATTTTTTTTTCTAGCAATACTATGATGAAACAGGTGGCAAATATCAGGAAAGTGTCTGAAAAATGTGATTCAAATGAAATCTTCTTTCCTGTAACATCTCATAGTATCTGTTGACTATAAAATTTAATGAGATGATCAAGAAGAGATGGCAAACTTTGCATTTGACATGATCTTTCTTTGTATTTTCCTTCTAATTATTTCCATACGCCTCTTATCTGAAAAAAGTATTTTTCATCTGCTTCTTTGGCCTGAATAATTGTATGGTATTCTTGAATGAAGATGAGAGAGCTTTAGCCAGAATCTTCTTTGTGACAATGTGGTGCTGGAGAGCACTAATTTAGCTCCAACATGAGAATGGGAAGAATCTAGAACTAGTTAGTTTTGGGGTAGCTGGCTACATTTTCTGTTTATGAACATGAAATCCAAGAAAATAGGATATGCTTAATTTCAGAACCCCATCAGTATGGCCTGGTTTGTTATTCCTGAATACAACCCAGTTCTACTGTTGTTTTTTCCTCTGGTGAGGATCTATTATTCAGAAATTTCTGAATAGTAGCAAATTTTGCATGTTCTACACAACACGAATAGGTTACTATTGGCAACTTTCCTATAGCTGCTTCAGACTTCAGTCTTCTGCAGGATCATAACATCTGCTATGCATTTATAGGATTCCTACTAATATATTAAAAATAGTGGATTTATTATGTGAGTGCTGAATGGTGGAGATTTTTCCACGTGCTGAAATTGGTCGGTAGGTTATCCTGAAAAAGTTAAATATAGCTATTTCTATATTTTCACATATAACGGCATGCTCAGTGCTGCTATTTTGGTCACTCAGCCCAAACCAGACTACACAGCAAACAATGGAAAAAACTCCCTTTGTTTGCAAGACTGGGCCTCAAGGATTATTGTAGTCCCAGTAAAACCATGTGCAAGGAATTTTACTCTTGTGAATGTTTCTAGAACCAGAATACAAGTTGGTAGGAAAGGTTTCAAGGAAATATGCCCACGTCTTAAAATCAGAAACTTTTTTTGGAAAGAATGAACCAACTTCAATAAGGCCTTTATAATGAGAAAAGTTATTGAAGTCTGGGCTAGACTCTCTGGTCAGCCCTAAAACTGGGGACGTGAATGATAAGCAACTTCTTTCAAGCCCTGGTTATGCATTTTGAAGGAAGTACCTTGCTATTTCCCAGGGCAGGAGCAGAAGCTGACTCTGCAGCAATGTTTGAGGATCAGTTGTGATTCAGGAGAATGAGGAACAAGCATTCCCCACATCCCAAGGATGTATCCGTGAGTGAGAAGATTCTGGCTATTTTGGTGGAGCATCCTCCCCCCAGTCTGGGCTCTTCTGGCCTCCTAAAAAATGTCTGTGGATTGGGAAAATAACTTCCCACTTGTGCTCTAGTTGTAACTCCTGGTGCAAACATCAAGGGCTGGTAATCCAGTTTGCTTGTGCCTCTCCTGTTATGATCTTTATTTGCATAGTGGGTGGATGGTGATGACATTTCCCTACAAAAAAAATAACCTTTTCCCTCTCTCAGCTCATTCTCGTCAGCATCGTCAACATTGTCAGATGTCAAGTGTCCTGGTTTGAAGTCAGCAGATACTCCTCCTGTCTGGGCATGCAGCACTGCCAGCAACGCCCCAGTGATCCTAGCTGCCTGAGTGCCACTCCTTGTGTGACTGCTAACCATCTTTGACAAAAAGAATGTTTTTCATCTACGACTAAGGAAGTCCTTGGTCAAGATAAACAGCTTCCCCCCTACTTGCCTGCTGCCAGGAGGCTCTACATAGAGTCTCTGTAGTAGTCTTAATTTTTTTAATTTTTTAATTTTATTTTATTACTTCACATTGGAGTTCAGTCCTGAACTCTAAGCCAGAAAACCTAAGCTGTCTTGGAGATGCTGAAAGGCCATAGACCTTGCTAAAACATCAGGTATTTCAAAGCCTGGGGAACATGTGTTATCATTTACATCTCATATTTACTTGAGAGGGAGCAGATCTGCTGATACCTTCTTTCTGCCTCTGATAAGACCATCTTTGCCCAGCGACACGTCTTCTGCAAAGTACCTTTCCCACTTTGCTCCCACCAAGCCTCTATCCACTCCTCCCATGCTCACCAGTGCCCAGCCAGTCTCGTGGCAGCCAGTCCTGCTGCCATTATGAAGGCAGTAGTGTTCTAGCCTTGTACATTTGCAGGAGGAAAGGGGAAAAGCCAAGCAAAGCACTGACTTTTATTCTTAAAAAAGCTAAACCAAACCAAGTCCTTTTGTGATCTTTCCAGCCTGGCTCATGAATTCTGTGTGCTAATATAATTGAAGAGCTTGAAATGCAGCTTTGCTGACCAGCCCAGGTGTTTGGGTGTGTGCAAAAGGATATAAAACATGTTGAAAGGAAGATCATCTTAGCTATACTGGAATGTGTGTTGTCCAGGAATATTTTTGGGCAGTTTCCTCTTAAAATTCGAAGTTGGTCAACAGATTAGGAAAAGACAAGAAATGTGTAGAAAAAGGCCTTTTTCTTGTGACTTTGAAAATTTTTACCTCAAATAGTAATTTCTATGTGCAATTAATTATGAATGACTCCTTGATAATTTCAGTAAGCAATGGCTGTGTTAAAAACATTCTGGCACTTGCAATGACACACAGGCAAACTAACATGTAAAAATGTAGTAGTGGTGGCAAATGCAGAGGTACTGGCCTGGGTTGTGCATTATTTCTGGTTGTGCTGAGTATTCAGATTGCCCTGTCACAGCTGTAAGAAACCAGCAGAGAATCTGGGAGTGAGAGCGAGATGAGGAGACAAGATGGAATTATGAGACCCTGAGAGACAGAAAGGGGAAAAGATTTAAATGTTGGTTAGGGTATTGTGAGAGGAGGGACAGGGGAAATGGATGCAAGAACTGGAATGATAGACATGAAATAGCTGGTGCTAGTCGGAGCAGCTGTGAAAAAAGAAGTATGATAAGAGGAGGAAGGAGAGCTACGCACAAAACACTGAAGCATTGCAGAGGAGGAAACTGGATCATAATATCTCTAAAAAATACAGTTGGGAAACCAGTTCATCAGGAGTCCTCAGTGTTTTCTTCCAAAGTTAGTTACTATTAACAGATGTTGCATAATGTTGCACAATGCCCAGATGTATCTGGTTTCCTCCATCCTATTCCTGGCATAAAGTGTTTACTTCATCGTGTGAGAAAACGCTGCTTTGCTGTCAGCAGATGCCAGGAAAGAGTACTAGAGATGTTTCCCTAGGAGAGGACTGGAGATCCTGCCTTCTCACCTGCGTCAGTCTGTGATCTCTGTTAATACCAGAACCAGGTACTTCTGGGGGATTTATTTGAATGCCTTTGTTAGGATTTTCATCTACAGAGATATTTTCCAGTACTAAGCTGGTCTTGCTGTTATAGATCATCCTAGTCAGCACAGTATTGCTTGCAGGTGTCCTGGTTTTCAGAGATATTTTCAGTCCCACATGATGGTGGAAGACCTGTGGTGGGTTTGGTTTCCTTAAAATCAGCCTTGGAGTGAGGGGCCTAAGATTGGGTCAGGATTGTGCTTTAGGTGTTTGGCTTTGCTTAACAGCACAAGGGCTTCGAGAAGGGAAGGGTGCACATCTGTGAAATGTACATGGTGGAACTGAGCTCCCCAGCTTACTGATCCGCTGCTCTGATGCTACAGGGCATGCTTCCTGCAGTGTCTCACACTTACAAAAACTGCCCTGCAGGCTTACACAGAGGATTAAGTGCAGCACAAAAACCCCAAAACAAACCAAAAAAATAAGAGGGATCTAAGACTGTGTGCCTGCTTCATGATGTTTCCTTTTGCGCAACCATAGAGTTAAAAAATAAAGGAATATGTGAGAGTTGGTGTATAGTTCCTTGAGTGAGGACTCAGGCTGGAATTAGTGGGAAGAAGGATTAAACAAAGAAAGTAAGTGTCAGACAGGAGAAGTATAAGAAAATCTCATGTTTTGGAAGTTTTATGAATTCTCAAAGGCTCAGTGCAAGTTCTCTCTGTCAGGTCAGGTAATTATCTCCCAAAGCACTCATCAAATTGCACTATAATAGCACTGCCTCTGGGGAAAATCCAGGTGAACTTTTTCTTGGGAAGGGGCATAAAAAAGGCTTCCAACATCATGCTTAGATTCAAGGATAGCAACAAATGCTGGTCTTGTGGAAACATTTTATTTTAATTCCACAATATCCTCTTACGTAAACACTGAAACACATTGAATCAATTTTTCAAACAAACTTGTAAAATCAGAAAATACACCAGCCTCTGATAGGCAGCAGCATTAATTGCCAGGAGCACAAAGAGGCATTTAAACATTGAAGCATTTTGGCAAAAATACAAATGACTTATTTTCCTTCCATGCCCTTGAAAATAGCTTTTCTAAACTCTGAGCTTCCTATGATGGAGGGTTCACCATTAATCACCTTCATGACATCTCATATGTAGGCTGTGGATAAATCCATGGGCCCTAATCAACCACTTTCCTGAGGAAATTGGCCAAATCCCGACTCTTTGAGGAGGGAGGTGGGGGATGAATCACAACAACTTTGCTATTCAGACAAATCTCTTTTCAAGTGCCCTTAAAGCTTTTTTCATATACAGCGAAGACAGCCACACAGGAAACAATAATAGTTTAATCTCTTGAAAAATTTCCTTCCTGCACTGCAGCAGCCTTTCAGACAGGTAGTCAAAGCACGCCAAAGAAAATTAGCAACAGCCGATGCCAAGAGCAGGCTGTTACGTTAGCCTTTTAGCTCTGTCCCTTTTCCTTACATGTGAGTAGAGAACAAGAAACTACTCATCTCCCCTGACTGAACACCCTCTGAGCTACATTTTGCTGTGCATTAGTAACACTTAACGGGCCTGGGGAACTGATAATGGAGAAGAGAAGACACAGAGGGACGAGTCCTGCAAACACTTGCTGTGGTACCTCTACCATGAATAGCCTCACTCATTCACATCCCAGGCCTACAAAGAGAACTGTGTTTGTAGCCTCCCACACGTGCATACTTACTAGTAAGTATTTGCAGGATTTTTACAAGTTGTCCGTTGTGGGATTTTTTCCTTCTGATTTTTTCTTCCTTCAACTTGAAATTCTTTTTTGCTTAATGTGGACCAGGGAGGAAGAAAAAAACAATCTGTTTTAATGTAGAGCTGGGTATGAGTCAGGATGGATCATCACATGGAGTTTAGTTTTGCTTGGGGTTTTGTTTTGCTAGAATTTTTTTGTACACATGGCAGGCTCCATTCTTGATTTGTACACCGGTGGCATGGTAAGTTAGCATGAGCCCTGAGGTAGAGAAAGAAATGAGACATCACCCACAGCCAAAACCTAGTGCTTGCCTTTATCCTTGTAGACTGGTGCCTGGTATAATTATATGCCTGTTAACTTGATAATATCGCTGTTTGAACCAGATTTCAATGTTTACACCTCTGCAGTGCTGCTTAAGGGGGTATGAAATAATATAGTTAATATGTATCACTCTGTACACACTTGGCACAGCCAGAGTATAGATGGATAGCAGAAAAAGGCCACAATGGTGGAAAGAACTTTGCTTTGTGTTTCAAAGGTGTTTCATTGCAAACACTGTAATGTAAAATATAAGTGTTTCGCCTGCTTTCAGTGCAGAGCTTTCACTTTAAGTCAGCCCTGTGTTACTCAAATTGTTGATAGACTTTCATAACATCTGTATGCAGAAACAGTTTTGTTTTGAGTTCATATTAAAAAGCAAAAAAACCCCATACCTGCTCAAGCATTTTCTAGAAATGATTGCAATATGCAATAAGAGCATGTGTTTGCTTGTTTTAAGGGCAATAGCAAAACCAGGACTAAACCCCGCTCCCAGAAAACATGGGGATGTAAATGGATGAGTAACACTTCAGAGCAGGAAGAGAGACTGTTGGCAAAAGTGAGAGGCCAAGCCAAGTGGTGTGTCAATAGGAGAGGCAACAGCACCTTCTCTCTCCTAAGGCTTCCTATGGAGCAGCAGCAGAAAAGGCCTTATGGAAGCTCTTCAGGAGGACAAAACCTGGCATGCTCCATGACCCAGCTTCATTTTGGTCTTCGATGCTACTATGAGGAAGGCTAAAACACCTTGGCTGTACTAGGCCTGCTTACATGTCAGATCAGTGATCTCATGGATTCATCCTGAGTTCAGCGCTGGCCAAGTTTCCTCTTCCCTCCTGTTCTCTGGAGGTTGTCCCCAATCCATGTATAGGGGGCAGACTCAAGTGGCAGGTCTGGACAATGAACAAGACATAGCCAGAGTACAAAACTTCTCCAGCTTCAGATACTTTGTCCCCAGATCCAGGAAGGTTGTCCCAGAAGTGCAGGGGATAAGGTAGGAGGGCAAGCTGAAATTTATCTGCAAGTGGCTACTACAAGTGGATGGTGTGGGTGAAAGGACTCGTAAAAGAAGCCTTCTGCAGAAAGCCACATGAGATTACCCTACGAAAGTGCTGTCATTTATCATCAAGATACCACCAAAAAATGCAAACCAAAATCAGGGCAATCCAGAATGAGGTATGGTACATACAATATACTAGAGGAAGGCAGTTTCTAGTCTGAGGTTACTGCAGTATAAGGACAGCTGAGATACCAGTGGACTTTGGAGAGAGAAAAATTTATTTCACCCTATTGTCAACTTCCTGGCTGCAATTTGGGAAAATTCCATATAGCAGCAGAAAGAGAAAGGCCATGCAGGCTGGGAACCTCATGCACTTTCACCTGCCTCCTAGCTTGTGAGACTTTGGGCAGGACATAACTTGTCTGAAAGGTCTTTCTCATTTTTAACCAGGTTTTGTAAAGAAACAGGTCTGTAGTAACTGCACCACCAATATCCAGGGATAGCTTGGGTCATGAGGCATGTCAAACTATGATAACTCAAGATTAGAGTGAGGAATATCAAGTCCTGCTGTAAATCAAAGGATTAATACCACATTGATAGGAACTTTGCTTCAGTTTGTTTCCCAAGCCACATGCTGAATAGCTGTTAATTGCACTTACTGACAAATATTCTCCCTGTTATTTGCTAGGCACAAGAATGAATCCTTGTTACTGAGTGCAAAACCCAACAGTCCCATGCTGCATTTTCAAGCCAGTACAACAAACTCTGTGTTGGCCATTGGAAGAAATGAGAGACAATCTTTGTTTCTTCAGCGTCAGTATGTGTAATAGTGACTTCACATCTGCACACTTTTTGCATATTTTAATTACATAATGGCAGCAGTGAAATATCTACAGCTACTTGTTATATTTCCCATAATCTGTTGTCGTGGTTTAACCTCTGCTAGC
>NW_010269373.1:0-16655 GCF_000690775.1 Eurypyga helias
TGCTAGTCCCTTTCCAGCGGTTATCCCCACCATACGGACAGGGAACGGGAGTCAGAGAAGTGACTTGGGCTTCTTCAGGCTCAGGACTGAGCACCGTGCCAACACACCCCTGTGGCAGCAGGGACCGGGTGGAAGGAGCAAACTCCATGACCAGCAGACGGAAAGTAAGGCAGATGATGGGATAAACAAGTCCAAACTGGTTATACACAAAATAAACCAGTAACAGTCCTGCAAGCACAGGGCCCCCCTGCTCTGCTGCTCGGGGCAGCTCTCCCAGGGCTGCGGTTTCCTGTGTGAGCTGCAGATGGGCGAGCGAAGCACAAGGTCACCCCACAGCTGCGGGCAGGGACAAACCTCCCACCTCCCACACCGGCCATCCCTGCTGCTGGTGGTGCCTCATCCCGCAGCAGAGCCATGTAGGGAGAACGCTGCAAATGGCATCAAGGAGGTTAGAGGCAGGGAAAGGAAGGGGGGAGCCCGCTTGGGATCGGGTCCACCAAAACCTGCATTTGCTGTGGCCCTGTGGGAAGGTAAAACATCTTCCTGTAGCGTTGCCGGCTCACAGAAAGGGACGTGGAGCGAGACCCCAAGAAAGCATTTCATACAGGCCGTCTTGCCTGCTGTGTGTAATTAGACCTGGTGTGAACGATGCGCGAAGCGCTGGGTTGAGTTTAACAGGGAAAAAAAATGATTCATCAAAGAATATTTTAAAAGGTTTGTGTTGTTTCTGTGCATTTTCCATCACACGGGGATGTGTCAAAGGGAGATGCTTAGTCCTACAAGTGCTGAAGAGGGGGCTGGAAATAGTTATAGCAAAGCACATGATCCCGCTGGACTGGGGAGAAGAACAAAATCCAGCTTGGAGGTCTTGGCCTTCTCTTCCCCTCTTGCCACCTTATTGCTTCTCCATAAAGCCCCACGAGTGTCCTGTGCAGGGAGAAAAGAGACGAGGAGGGAGGTAAAACGCTGCTGCACATGTGAGTGCAGCCAGAGCGTGTCGCCAAGCCCCGGGTGGCTCAGCTCCATGCAATTGTCGTTGCAAAAACATCCTGAATCAGCACCAGCTGGCTGGAAAATGAAAGCTGGGCTGTTTGCTCCCCTCTTGCACCTCCCAAAATAACCAGTGGCTTCCCTGATACTCGCCCCCCTGGCCACACACACTCCCACTTGGCCTAGTGGCAGGGGGAATGCCCCCGGCGGCACCCGCAGCCGGCACAGCTGGTGTGCACGGCCCCGTCCTCCCTGTGCCCCTAGACCCGGCCGGATTAAGGAGGCATCTTTGCAGAGCACTAGGGTATAAGTATTCGGGAAACGTTGGAAAAAGCAGTTACCCCCTCCCCATGCCTGGGGTCCCGCAGAGAGGCTGTGCGGTGCTGTGGGGCACCCCCAGCGAAGAGGCAAACATCTTAAACCACCCTTGTGTGTGCACGGCCCCGTCCTCCCTGTGCCCCTAGACCCGGCCGGATTAAGGAGGCATCTTTGCAGAGCACTAGGGTATAAGTATTCGGGAAACGTTGGAAAAAGCAGTTACCCCCTCCCCATGCCTGGGGTCCCGCAGAGAGGCTGTGCGGTGCTGTGGGGCACCCCCAGCGAAGAGGCAAACATCTTAAACCACCCTTGTGTCCCCATTTCTCTATAACTAAAGAAAAACAAAACAAACGCCTAAATCCTATTGTCCTGGAGCAAAAGGTGGGCAGGACATTTCATCAGCCACCTGCAGAAACCCAAGCCCGGAGGCAGCAGCGGAGGAGCTGTACGAGCCCCGGGGGTTGCCCATCACCAGCCCCATCTCGGACAAGAGCCGGCAGCATTGAGACCAAACTATGCCAAAGGCTTGTTACTGACTGAGCTCTGCACAAGGCAACAGCAACAAAGGGAATTGGGAAGGGGATATACAGCTCGTGTCTCAGAGATCCAGCCTCAGATGGAAAAAATCCACCTCTGCTTGCTCCATATATTTATTTTGTGCTTTAAGAGCAGAGACCTGGAGTAAATTACTTGCATGACCTTTCCTGTTTGATGGCTTTACAGCTGGCTGCCCACACCTCAAATGTGATTCCATTTAGGCCATCCGTTCCCCACACTTGCTGGGGAGACGGGTCCTTCTGTCACTAACGCTGTTGGTACTGCTGTCACCGGCGCTGTGGCTGTGGCAGGACAGAGGATGGGCACGCATGTAGGCTCGGGGGATGTGCTCAGCCCTGGGCGGTGCAGGACATCAGTGAGGACCCTGGGCTTGGTCAGTCAGACCTGTGATGGTACTAAAACACCTCCTTCGTCCTCTCCTCGTGCCAGAAGGAACAGTGCAAGCTGGTGATGGTCCTGCTGAGCTCGGCAGGGTGGAAATACCATTTTTCCAGTTCTTTTCCCTGCCCTACAAGATCTTGCTTCTTCACCCACTGCACAGCCCTTGAAGGCCACCAACCAAGCGCAGTGCTCCGCTCTCCCAGCTCCTTCTCGGCTATGTCCCCTTGTGTTTCCAGGGACACATGTCCACAGCAGCCTCCACACAGCCAGAAAACCACCCAGGGCAAGAAGCTGCACCATTTCTTGCCTGGAGACCCCCTTGCTGGACAGCACCCTTCTCCAACGCAGCACAGCCGGGGTGTTCTCACAGTGCCATTAAAACTGTGTAGAACTTCACATTCAATTTAACCTGTTTTAAAAACAGTGTCACCAGCCTTTACAACAGCTTCCCACAGTCAGTTCTGGGAGCTAATCGGGCATGTGCTTTATTTCTTTCAGTCCCTTTTCAGCTATGCTTAATTACACTTAATTATTATAATCACGGTTTCTGCCTTCCTACCTACATCCCGCTTGCCCAGGAAAACAACTCTCTGCGATACGCCCGTCCTCCGCTTGCAAAGCCAAATACCGGAGTCCCCGAGCTAGCGGGAGGAATGCAAATTCCTCACGTGGCTCCGCTCCTCAGCAAGAGGCTGGGACTGGCTCTCTGTCGCCTTTAGAAAGCTCCTCTCAGCAGTTAAGAATGGGCAGGCTTAATTCAGGCAGCTATTTCATCCCTGCAGACAAGCTAAATCACACAGCAGGGACCGTTCGCTTCAACCCTCGTGGCGAGATGGGAGGGAAAAGCTGCGGGGAGCTCATGCTGATGACCCCACCTCCCTGCAATTTTGCATCCAAGCTGGGAGCCAGATCCCAAACTCCCCTTGGACTCCTTGTAGGTTCAGGCTTTGCCGATGCCCCGGGGCACAGATTGCTGCTGGCTGCAACTGCACCGAGTCTACCCCTGCATGTCTACTGCATCTGTGTAAGCTCGGGGGGAGACAGAGCTGGTGCCACGGGGCAACACGTAGGGTACGTCAAACACGCTTTGTTCAAGGAACACGCGTTCACGTGAAGACAAGAAAATCTTCAGAGGAAAAGGCATTTCTGAGCATCTGTGCATGTGGCTGTGCTAAAGAGCATTTGTAAAGCTTGTTAGGCTGATTTGACAAGAGGAAAGAAAACAAACCCAACGCTGCCTACCATCCATTCATTGTCTGTGCTGTGAAGAACGTGGTTTATAAAAAGGAGTAGGTGAATCATACAAAGACTAGCACTGCCTTGCTGGCTGGTGCTTGGGGAAAACCCAATTATGGGCAAAATTCACCTCTTCAGCCCACACAACCCTGAGTCACACACTGACCTGCCCCCATAAGAGCAGCACGAGTGTGTAAGGGTTGAAAGCAGAAAGACTCCCCATACACAGCAACGTTTCATTGATCCCATCCATCCCACCGACTGGGGCTGGAAGGGCCCTTAAACTCAGACAGTTCACTGATCCCATCCGACCCTCAGACAGTTCATTGATCCCATCCATCCCACAAACGGTTCACCCGAGGTACCTAACGCTCGGCAGCAGCAGGACACTCAGCCCAGAGCAGCCGAGTAGCTCCGATGGGCTCTTTGTCACTGTACTCACAGCAGCCTCTTGGGAAAAGTTTACACATCTCCTATCCCTTCGTTCCAGCCCGCTGAGCACAAGGACTATTGGGAGACTCAGCTTAACGGCCGCTGCCGCGCTCAGCCTTGCGCACGCGGCCGGTACAAGCGCGGCGCTCCGCGGGCAGGGAGAGCACGGACACGTCCCGCACGTGGCGAATCCAGGCATCAGTAGTCATTTATACCATTACTAGAAGACATATCCCAAGTTTTCAGGCTGGTACTTTTAAGGCCCTTTGGAATGGCCTTAGGAAGTTCCTGGCACTTATTTTCAGAAAAATCAGGTCCCTTTAAAAGGTCTTAAGGAGAAGACACAAATCTGAAGCTCCAGAACAGCTACCCACCATCGGAAAGTCTTGGCTGACAAGTATAAATCAGACAGACAGCTCAAAAAAAGCCCTTGGCCAGCATATTTAAAATGTCAGCAGGCAGAAATTAAACTGGACAAATTTGTGCTGAGCAGCAACCCGCTCGTCAGACTGATGCGGCTGCTGCCCCACAGCCCGACCGTGCAGAGACGCAGACTTCACGCTGACATCCCTCGGCCTAACTTAGGCAGGAGTACATGAAAACAGCTCTAGGGTGGCACTGCCCAGGTCCTCGGCTGCATTACACAGCGCTTCGCGGCACAGCACGCTGTGCAGCTCCCCAGAGCAGAGCGTGCGGCACAGTACCGTATCCCATCCCATCCACGGGCATTACAGCATGGCGAGAGCAGCTTATTTTTAAAAAAACAGAGGCGCTGTGCCCGAGAAATGCCACTCAGCTGTACAAAATCCTCATATATACCATGAAAATCAGTAACCGTGGCAGACTGAGCAGGCTACACAGCTCACATCTGTACCTACATACACATATCGTAAACAAGGACATTCAAAGGGCGCGTAAACGTCTGCACGTACATATTTTGTCACTCTTTTCAGACTGTAAACTATTTTAAACCAACATCTGCCGTTCACCCCTATTAAAACAAGCTAAGAATTCACTCGGTGTTGTCTGCAAACCATTCCTGCATGTCACACACGGAGTTTGATCATATAGGTCACAGCTAGACCGTTCCATCGCGGTGTGATTTCATCCTCGGACTATTCCCACATCCACTTGTGTACAGTAGGTTAAACCCCTTTTATAGGTTTCTAATAAAAGCAAATCTTCCTTAAGTGGCTATTACTGGATTTCTCCTTTCAGCCTAGGGATAAGCAGGATTCTGGGCTTTAAACAGATCTCTAGTGGGCTGAATAAGAAAGTGACCACTGAAGAATGTCACAGCAACGCTCCGGCATGCTCCAATCACGGCAGCGTTAACGAGAAGAGCATTCGTCGGCGCAGGGCACGCCTCACGCTTTGCACAGACGCACTCATTCCCTGAGAATTTCCGACTGATGTCTCCTTAGACTCCACAGAAAGTGGTGTCTGGCAGTGCAAGGTGAGCAACGCCGTCTGGAAACCATTAACACTTCCTTTTTTAAATCAAGTCCTTCTTTTAGGAATTTGCACAGGCCATTGCTACAGAAAAGTATGTGTTTATTTTCTTTTAAAAACAAACTGAAATACAATGTTAGGAAATGCCTGTTCATTACACTTCGATACATAGTTTGAGACCGACTTCTTGCTGAAATATTCCTTCACAGAGTTACATCCCACGTTCACCCTACGGGTTTCCTACATTCTCCACCACGTTACACCCCATCACAATATTAATAATAAAAAGGCTAACCTGTAAATTCCCCAGACACTGACATTTAGTATGAACGTCTGCAATGTGTAAGAAACCCTGAATAGTAATTCGGTTGCACCGAGACAGATGTAGGCTGGTAAAATCATAAGGCACAGTACTATGTATAGGGAACACGGGTTATTTTAGCAAGACAGGCTCACTGCCCGTCTGCAAGACTTTAATTTGGATTAAAGCCACTGCCCCCTCCGAGCACAGGGACAACGTTCACCTATCCAAGACTGCTCTGTGACCCAAGGATTTCCCGTGTCACGGTGGGAGTCGAAAAACTAAGTCTGCGTGGAGTTCTACAACACAGAAGGGCTCTTTTATGGGAAATACAAAGTGTATACGCTTCCCCAAATCCTTATCAAATTAATGGTAAAAGGAATAATCAAGTGGTGCCGGTGCTAAGCACCGAGTATAAAACCACGGTGTCCAGTTGAACTGCCCGGTCCCCACAGCTCCGGGTGCGGAGCGCGTGCGAAAGCTGTGGGATAGTCGTCGGCCTTCCAGCGCAGCTCGCCTGGAATCTCGGCCGGGCTCCGCAGAGAAGCGCCGCAGATCTTTCCATGTTATTTTGGCTCTCCACTTCCACAGCAGCATCACACTTTGGCAGGCGGGGGACTTGCATCAAGCATTTCAGCAGAGACCTCTGGGTGCAGAATCAGCCTTTCGCTTGTGTGGCGAGGATTAGCAAGACACGGCTGAGATCAGCATGGATACGTTTCACAGCCAAAACAGCTACGAGTATTAAACAGGGGGGAAAAAAAAGGGAGAGCTGTAGCCTGCAGTGAGTATCCCTTTAAAAAGGACCTAGGTTTACTTCCGAGGTAGCTTTAAAGAGAATGGCCATTGCAAAGAACCCCGACCGACAAACTGCAGCTCACGAAGTTTTCAGCTGTAGGAAAAGTCCTGACAGGTCACGACGACTGTGAACAACTTGACTGAGCAACACACGGCTCTTCCACAACCTTAAAGCTTTCCAGTTACTCTGTTCCGAACGCCTAGATTCCTGGACTAGAGTTCCTACTCAGCTGGATGAGAAGGATAAACTCCAGACGAGTACCTGTGGCGCTCAGATCTCCACGATCAGGTCACCATTGTCAAACAAGCTTCCCCTCTGGCAGCCGGCAGCAGTAAAATCAAAACTGTGAAGAACTGAAAGCACCTGGGTGCGTGTCTGCGGCACCACGTCCCGCAGGGAAGGAAAACACTGTCCCACCGGGTTCAAGTCCCAACCAATTTCTCCTTGCGACTCGGACAGGCAGGGAAGATTTGGACCCCCGGGTAAAAGCCACGTGTATCTGTCAGATTCGATGCTCGCGCCTTGTCGTTCGTTTATGTAACAGTATTGTTCACCAAACAGGTAAAAACGCAGAGAATAAACAGAGCGTGTTATTTACAACACAGACTCACAGTGTAGTAAACCAGAGGGAACGTCAGAAGGAACGTTTTAAAACAAGTTTAAGTGAGTTTTATAAACGTGATCCCTGTTTTGCTGTAAACCCAAGGAATTCGCATTAGTTTTGTGCCCACTTCCCAGAAGAACAGGCCTGAAGCTCTGGTAGAATCTCACTCCTGGAAGATCAACAAACTTGGGAGGAGCTACCACAAACCCAAAAGCTGTTCTGTTAATCTATTTAGACAAGTTTAGGTTTAGACAACTTGTAACACCCACAGCAGCATCACACTAAGGGAAACGGTGGGTTTCAGGCCTTGCTGGTGTTCAGCCTTCCAACGAACAGAGTGAATTTGAGATTTGACTGGATCTCCGTGAAGACGGCCTCCGTGACCGTGGCTGACGCAGCCCGCGGCCCAACCCTCCACGCGTGGCCCTGGGCAACTCCTACACTCGTTCCCAGGGAACTTTACAGATGACTCCTCAGCTCTGCCCCAGACCAGAGATTCACGAGCTCACTTGGAGGGCTCCCCCAGTTTGGGAATACTGGGTCACACTACTCACGGAAGGCAAACATTTTATAAGGAAAATGGGACTTAACAACTGGAAACAAGACCAAAATACTCCCAGCTGTATTCCCTGGGTTATGAACTCCTTTTCAATATAGTGAAAATCTTCTGAGGCTGCTTCCTCTACCTTCTCACCTACTACCCCTGCTGTATAGACAAGAGCCCCAAATTAGGAAGACAATTAACTATGCATTTGATTTTAAAACAGTGTAGTCCCAAGTAAGATCCAGCCTCAGCCACACACAACTCCTAACAGGCACCTAGTGCGGTCAGGCCACGCTGAACACGTCTCCCAGATAAAAAGCAACGTCCTTGCCAGCTCACTGCTTTATCTGCAGTTTTACAGCACCAGCCTTGAGTGAGATGCCTGCGTGTGCACCAGAGGCCGTTACATTAGCAGTTACCTCACAGCAACCAACTTCCCAGAAGTCACAGAATGACCATGCCCATGTGGCATTCTATAAATTAAAATGGTTTGGAACCAAGACACTGCACCGTGTTCTTCAGAGCAGATTTGTTTGTACGGCCCCTGGCACACCAACACCCTGCTGCCAGGCTCCAGACACCACCATCCCTTCATGGTCTCTTTTGGGCACCTTCCTAACAAGCCATTGCTCCTCAAAGGTTCCTTTCTCCTCACTCACCGGGTGTATTCTGTTAAAAAATACAAAGAGCAAAGAGCAGAGGAGGAAGAAGAATGTTTCCAGCTTCTGAAAACATGCCACGTGTATTAGAGATTATAGTAAAATTGATGGTATCTTCTCCCACTGCCCCAAAAAAGCATTTCCCTCATTCTCTACACTCAGATGAGCTAAATAAAAAATACCAGCCATCCACTGAAGTGACCCACGAACATACCACACACATTGGCATGACCTGTAGCTGCATGGATAAAGGCTAGACTGCTATTTTAATTATTACTGGGCTTATCGAATTTACACTTGTCAAACAAAAAAAGAACTCGGAAAACCTACGCACACGAGAACCTCGGCTTAAACAACAGTCCTGGAAAGTCTGGAGCTTTGGCTCTGGCTTTTTATACAGGCCTCCACCCAGCATTTCACCAGTGCTGTAATTAAACAGAGCAGAGGAGAAAATGCAGCTCCTTCTTCTCAGAGGGAGGGTCTTGCCCTGAACATGTGGTCCCCTCATCTTAACAATCACTCTGAGAGTCTCCTTGTTTTAACATTAGAAACCTGCTACAGAGAAACGAATTAAATCTTAAATCTTCTGCTCATAAAAGCTCTAAATTACATTTAAAATTGTGTTCAGGCACCTGGCAAGAGATCAGATGTTTCTGTAAACGGACTTGGGCCACGTGGCTGCAAGAAGTAACAGCCCCAAGGAGCAGTGCTGTTGTCGCTGGGGGTCACACCTCCTTTTCATGTTCTTCAAAGATAAAGGAAGAGGAAATACAAGCTCATGTATCTCAAGAATGAGAAAACACGTAGGCCTCTGTCTCCCAAAGACCTGAAGGAATATGATTAGAAATAAAGCAATTCTTCCCACAGCATATTTTGATTTGGATCCACCAGTCCTTGCACCTTATTAATCTTTCCTCATACTTCACAGATTATGCTTAAATTTCAGAGCACACTTCCAATTATTAGGTGTGCCCCATCCCCCATTCTCTAGTTACAGTCCTGGGCCTTGAAAACATCTACTTGTCTGATAGGGGTGGCATGTTTGCCTTTTATTAAAAGAGCCCCATTTAATTCAGTGGAATTCACTCTACACAAAATAACCCCAATTTTTTAAATGACCAGAATCTCAAACACGTGTATAAAACAGCTCTTGAAGTTCAACATTCTTGTTTTGGGAATAACACAGGAAAACACACACACACACACACAGCCCCGGCAGAACTGAGGATTTAAAGTTGAGCTCCAAAGAAACAGATAATTGATTCACTAGCCCTGAACAAACCGGCCCACACTGGTGATGGACCAGTCTTGATCTTGGATTCCCTACCAGCTCGCCACACACTTCCAAGGAAAACAGCAAGTGTGCAGAAGCTAGTAGTTGTATTTAGATATATCCTGTGTTGCATGGCATTTCCATGCTCCTCTGGAAAGAAAAAGTAATCAGCTGATAAAATTTCAACCCCAAATTCCTTTGGTGTCTACATCCCACGGAATTTTGAAAAATCCCAATCAGGATAGATAAGGGAAAAGCAGTACAGAGAACTAAAACCCTTCAAACCTATCAAACCTAAGTTAGCAATTGGCAAGTAAGTTCCCAATTTGTGCTTTTGACAGCAGATGTAAAACCTCTCCCCAGAACACAAAGAGTTCAGTTGGAGACTAACTGAAAACAAGTATTTGAAATCCATTTCCCTTGCTGTCTTGAGCAAAAGAATCTGTTAAACCGTCCTGCTAAGAAAGAGTTTGGTTTCTAAACCAACATTATTAGCTAGCACGTCTACCAAACTCATTTTACTCAACAGCTGAGCTGACCTACCCAGAAACGCACCACACCGTGAGCAAACGAGTGTTAGCCCTTTAAACGTGTACGTTTTGACCAAACTTTTTATAGTCAAGATTTAGCCTCTTAATAAAAAGTCAATCCATTAAAAACCTCTGCATTTAACTTCCTTAGACATTATTAACAAACAATTAAAATACAAGGTACGTGTTCTGCAGACACAGACTCTCTATTAGCTGACCAGTTTGGGCAGCACAGTACATAGAGGTATACTGCCGTGGGAGTCGGAGGTTAAATTAGCCCTCAGCTTGTTGGCTACTCCAACTACAGGAGGCAACTTGGAACCTATTCCCGTGAAGGAACTTGTATAGCTAGAAATCCGTTTAGTGGAGGTTTTATCAGTGCTGGGTGGTTTGGGCATTCGTTTACAAATCCAAGGGTGCCGTAAAGCTTGACTCGGAGTCATGCGTGCAGAAGGGTCCCAGCTGAGGCATTCTTTTAAGAACTCTATGAACAAGGGATCATCGCAGCCTTTCAGTGCCGTCACCCAGTCTTTGTTCCCCGGAGCACCTCGTATTTTACCCCGGCGCGACCGACTCCCGTTAAGGGTCACTCTTCCGTCTGCATGCGTAGTTACAGTGCAGTAGCGAGGGTGACCCTTAGAGTTGATGAAGTTCTTGGCTCGCTTGGACTGATCCAAAAGCTTCTGAGGTGGCATTCCAAGAAGTTCCATCATACAAGCCAGTTGGTCTCCCTCATCCTCTCCAGGAAAAAGAGGGTATCCAGTCAACAGCTCCACTAGAATACAGCCAAAACTCCACATGTCTATGGGCATCCCATAGCGACTTCCCAGAATTACCTCTGGCGCGCGATAAAATCGAGACTGAATATACGTGTAGACTCTTTGGTGCTCAAAACAGCTGGACCCAAAATCAATAACCTTGATTCCACTCCTCCCTTGCTGTTTTAGGAGGATATTTTCTGGCTTCAAGTCACAGTGTATGATTTTGTTTCTGAAAAGGGCATCCAAACACTGCAGTATAGAGTGAGCAAACTTGCGTACCAGTTGGATACTGAAGCCCTGAAACTTGTTCCTTTTAATCAGCTCGTACAGGTTCATACTCAAGAGTTCAAAGGTCATACAGATGTGGTTGCGAAAGGTGAAGCTTTCCAGCATGTGAATAACATTCATACTGCCTGTTTTATCCTGCTTCTTCAGATGCTCCAGAATCCGGATCTCTTCTGCTGCTTGGCGATGGAATCGCTTTTCATTGCGAACCATCTTTAAGGCTAAGTGTTGGTGGAGTTTGTGATCGTAGACTTTAGCAACTTGTCCAAAACTGCCCTTGCCAATGATTTTGAGTACTTCATACCGGTAAGCAAGATGGTCATGGGGCACGTGAATGTAGCTGCCCTGGTCATCATCATAACCCCCGTTGTTGGGCCCACCAATCACTCCTTGCCTCTTTTTTGCAGCTGGACCCACAAAGTAAATTTCAGAAAAGCTAAATATCTCTTGCTGCTCATAAGCAGATAAGTGATGCTTGTACTGTTTAACAGCTTGCTCTGGCGCTTGGGAAATGGCTTTATGTGCTTTTGAGGAACTGCCACCACCTTTAGAAATGCTTATGCTCTCTGTACTTTTGTCTTTTGTCAAGGAAGGAAGAGATCTTTCTGAAGCAGTAATTCCTGCAGACTGAAGAATGCTACTCCTTCTGTTGCCAGAGTCCTCAAATAGCTGCTCCACTTTGACCTGACTTCCACTCAGAGGGTGATCCTTCATTGTCAGTTTGTTGCTGGAAACCTACAGATGGAGAAAAACAAAAAGAAAAAAGCTTTATCTTTTCAAGCACAGAATAAAATCAATACCATGTAAAACAAAGACAGTGACATCAATAAGTTTTACACTTCTGTTAGGAACAAAAATAAAATGCTGGGCCTAAATTAATTCAAGTTAGACACACAGTTGGTATACAACGAGAATGCAACTTACTGAAGAAATGTACTTTAAAGTCCATACAGGGTAAGCCCTGGACAGTCAAACACTCAAACAAGGACACAATACCTATCTCTACTAGTATGCACGGAGTCAGCAAACAGCCGGGGGAACAGCTATGTTTAGCTCTAAACGCGGGTGCAGCAAACACAACCACGGACAGATGCAACTTGCACCTGTCCGAAACATGCAAGGGAGCACGAACGTGCAGAGAATGTCCGGCATATCCCAGAGACAAGTGTGCTGAAGGAAGACAAAGAAAGGATGGCAGGTGATAGGAGGCTGGGGTAAGGAGCTCAACCAGGAGCAACAGGATGACAGAGCAAGACTAGAAAAACCATACTTGTGCCTAAAAACCTGAAGTTTTTTCTTTGAAGGGGAAAATACCATTGTATCCACAACCCCTGTGAAATCATGGTAGCTGCACAGCTAAGGCAGATTTGGAAGCTTTGAGTAATTGAGAATCTCTCTTACTCCAGCTGACAGTAGTCTCTAACCACTGCCTCTTACTGCCATATGTTAAAATATTTACATCTGAAACGAAGGCATAGGAGGTGAGAAAAGCACTGTGAAATTCTTCAGGCTTGTCATTTGTACCATTTAGTAAACGCTGAACTCCCTAGAGTTCAAATCCTTACTAGAACAGCAGTTACTCCCTTTTCCACCCACTGACGCCGACAGACAGCGGAGAGGTGCTGTCCTATCCTGTGCAGCACTGAAGAAGCCATGGCTAGAGTAGCAACATCTGTTTTCCATTTTGTCCTTTAATCTAAAAATAAAGATTTGAGACACAGGCCAAACCGACTCCCTGAAAAACCAAAATAACTACACAGGAATCAAACAAAAAATATAAATAAACCTGCAGATCCACAGCAATAAAACCAAATTCCTTTTTAGTTACATACAATCCAACATCTTGGAACAGTCAGTAAATAAGGGAAGGGAATGTTCTTGCCAAAACCAACTACACACGTCTCTTTTAAGAGTCTGTTTGTTGGTGCTGCCTTGAAATGTTAACCCCCAAAAAATGGGCATTTCCTGAAGCAGTCAGTCCTTATCCGTAGCGACTAGGAGCCATGGGATATATCCTCCTAAATTCCACTACTCTGCGTCCTATCAACCCAAAAATACAGCGTACTGTAAGAGACACGCCTTTCCAGAAAGTCTTAAATGTAAAAAAACCCAAAGCCCAACCCTGGTATCTTAGAATAAATGCCTTTTTCTGGGAGTCTGGCTGAACCTCCAAGATAAGAATGACATGTTTTCAGAGCTGGCTAAAAGACCATCCGGCCCAGCAGACTCAAACAGCAAGTTCACAAATAAACACAGAACAAGGTTCCCACTTGTTTGTTTCCTGAAGTTTTCCAGGCAGCTCTTCATCCCCGCGGTTCCAACGGGCCCAACCGCTGCTCTGCAGACACCACCCGGATGGCGGTGCCCGGCAGCTGGGGTTAGCAGGGCTCTGCGGAGCAGCCTTCCACAGCTGGATGAATTACCTGCACACCCCGACTTCAAAATGCACTACCCCTATTGCAGAAACGCTACTTATTCTGCACGTTTCTTTCACGTGTTTTGATTTCCAAAAGCTGGCGTTAACGGTCCGAACGTCATCAACTGCTGCAGCACGATGAAGCGTGAAAGCCCTGCGAACAGTGCTGTGCCTCAATATTCTCCACTCTGGAGCGACAGCACCTCTGCTAATGCCGAGCTGTAGCAAACATTTTCTACCTTTGAATCCCTAAACAAATACAGGATTCATTATGCCATTTATCCTGGAACGATTTTTTCACAAAGAAACTACAGCTTTGGGTGTTTGTGAGTCTCGAACCCGACTCAACAGCCACCCAGCAGTGACTAAACATTCATTCTCAGAGGAGTACCAAAATCGTTCGCCGCCTGACGATGAGACACAAATATAGATCCATCTCAGCCTGAACTCAGAAGAGCAACACCAGGTCAGATGACTCCAGGGAAACATGGGCTTGCTTTCAACAGCTCCCTTTTCACAAATCCCAGGCTGCAGAGGTTTTGTATTGATAAAGGGCTGTTAGCAGCCAAGAAATCAGGCTGACAACACACGTGGCACCCTGTTGAAGGCTTTCACATACTTACCAAGCTCCCTTTTAACTGAGAAGGCAACCGTTAACCCGGTTCCTACACAACTGGTTTTGCAAAAGTCCATCACTTAATTTCTGAATACTGAACTAAAAAGAACTAAACCCATCTCCTCTCAAAGCAGAGACATTTATGTTCTCTTGCAGCCAAGACAAGAACGGACAGCTGCAGACATCAAAACTCTTCAGTTCTCATGTCACATCACATCAGAACACATAGATCTTGCAAGAAGGAAACCAACCATCACCTAATTCCAGACACTTTCCCATTAAAATTGAGCATCACGATTTTCATCCTCGCACGCTTCATCTCAGTCGCTGCTCACAAGGTATCACTAAGGTCGTATTTTTCTGATGTGTCATCCATGGGAAAAGTAGGCATTTTATAACCCCGAATCTTGCCTTGAGAAGTTAAGGGGCTTGATGGACAAAATACAGGTGAAGAATGAGACACACCAGTGAAACAAGATATTCATCGAGTTACATTTCACTAGATAGTTCATTCTACTGATTCCTGTTGAGCGATGAGCAACTGAAGTTACGCTGTGACTTGAACACCGCGGTTTAGGAGTTCCCACATCCCTGCAACAAAAACCAAAACAACCCACCACCCACTACTCTTCAAACTCCACTGCTCCACAAATCCCTAAATTTCTTCTGCTCGCCTTCAATATTGCCAAAATGGGAAAACACAGACCCATGCTACTGAGTTTGAATCATGGAATCACAGAATGGTTGGGGCTGGAAGGGCCCTTAAAGCCCCCCCAGTCCCCCCCCCTGCCATGGGCAGGGACACCTTCCACTAGACCAGGTTGCTCCAAGCCTCATCCAGCCTGGCCTTGGACGCTCCCAGGGATAGGGCATCCACAGCTGCTCTGGGCAACCTGTCCCAGGGCCTCCCCACCCTCTGCGGGAAGAATTCCTTCCTGATGTCCCATCTCAATCTCCCTCTTTCCATTTAAACCCGTTACCCCTTGTCCTGTCCCTACAGGCCCTTGTAGTGAGTTTGCTCAGTGAACGGCACACACCACATTAATTACTGATATCTGTCACAATCAATCCCCACAAAGTGATGATTTTCAAATGCATCTTACTCAGCGAAACGTCCATTTTCACTTTCTAGCAAGTTGTTTTTTTAAGCTTAAGCTCCTTCACTGCTGCCAGAACTCAACAAGAGCCAAAACACGTTTTAGAACCATATAAAGGTCAGATCACTCTACAGCTAAACACGACCACTACCGCCCAGTTGGATCAGTTTAAGGGAAGATCTCATAACTCTGTATCTGCCGAGGAAACGCAGCAGATACTGTGCTTCTCCACGAGCTTAACACCTTCAGTCCACAAAGAGCTATTTTGCCAGCAAACGAAGTGGCAGATAACGCCGAAGTCTGCAGTGGAGGGAGATATTTTTGAAAGACGTTAGGCAGCCATGCAAACCCATGCTACTGCTCCTAAGTGCTTATCTCTTGGAATTTTCATGAGGGAAACCAAAATGGAAGCGTGCAAGAGTTAAAGCAAAGCGTGTGTGGATTTACACGCTTATCAACGTACAAGGTGACACAGCACAACACTTCAACCTTCTGTAAAATAACTTTCTGGATTAAAACGTGAGCTGAGGTAGGATTTCCGAGGCTGCCCAGCAAGTTCCACATTGAACGCAGCATCACGTCACCTTTGTGCTCAGTAAAAGCACTGACATTAATAAGTTATTACAAAGCTGCAACATCCCACTTTTTAAACTTATTCTCTGTAGGGAGATATCCAACTCCTGGATAGTTCTTACTGCCACACAACCCAGCGCAAAGACCCAGACACCTTTAAAATACTCACGTTAGATCTTCCGAGGGAAGGAAGTCCTGAGGGGCTGTGTTCTTCATTTGCAGACTCCTGGTACCTAATCTGATCTATCCTCATATAGGAGTCATATAATCCGTCTCCAAACCTGGCTGGAAATGTCCCATACACAAACCGGTTAGTCACAACCATCCACGTTGACACAGAGAGAGACAAATGCTGAAATGTATCTCAGTGCATTTTAGTCCATCAGTTCTCGTTCATTTATTAAATGATCTTTAGGATTTAACTGTGACGATATTTTAATACCACAACAGAGTGTAAAGCTCTTGGGAAATCTTGTGATAGTTTTAATTTGGAGCTTCTCTTTTTTTTAATCAACTTCCATGCTGCAAACGTCGACCATCGCACTCCCCATTTTCCCTTAAGGAGGATAATCCCGAGCTAGCCTCATGGGAACGAGAACGGAAAACGAGCATACTCTTAAATACTTGATAGGTCTATCCTTTCAAGTAGGTTATCCTTTAAAGATGATGCGTGGGAATTACAGTTGGCAGATTTCCTGAAAGGAGGAGGGAGGGAAATACGTGTCGGTTTGCACCGTAACTGCTGGCAAATACCCCTAAAGTACTTCAAATTGCAACGTTTAACGCGACTGGCTCCGCACCGGGGCTCGGCAGTTCTGCCAGCGGCAGAA
>NW_010269374.1:0-658 GCF_000690775.1 Eurypyga helias
TTCCACAGCTCCTTCGTTTGGAGCGTCGAGGTGAGGGCCCGCAGGTCCCAGAGGGGTGATCCGGGGTTTTCCTTTTCCCTGCCCTGACGCATAACCCCCTGGGTGCAGGTGTACCCCGAATTCGAGGAGCGGAGATCCTGCCTGCCTCCTGGCTCCTTCCTGACATGCTCCTCGGACAACACCATCCGAGTCTGGAACCTGGAAAGCGGCTCTGCGCGCCCCGGCCCGGGCAGCACCGACAGCACGGTACGACGGGGGGGGGGGGGGGCTGTGTCCCACCTCCCCGCTCAAGTCAGCCCCCCAAAACTGCTCCAGCAGCTGAGGGAGCTCAACCGGCTCCCCTGCTTTCACCCTCTGGGATTTGCCTCTGGAAAATGAGGTGGCTGGAGGTTCCGGGATGGTTCTTGTTGGCTTCTTGCTGCTCTGGGTAGAGTGCTGCTGCCCCAGCGGGACAGGAGCGTCAAGTTTTAGTGGGTTTTGGTGATGATAGCGAGTCTGGAAACTGCTCTCCGTGCTCCTGCGCTCGCTGCTTCTGTCTGAGCAACCAAAGGACACCGGGGTCTCAAACCCGGCGCTGCGGGAGCGGGCACGTTGGGAGCAGTTGGGTGACGTGGGCGGGCTCCTCTTCTCCCCCAAGAGCCGCCTGCGCTCGCCGGGG
>NW_010269374.1:686-904 GCF_000690775.1 Eurypyga helias
CCCCTCACCAAGACCCGGCTGAACATCGTCTACGTGGACAACGACACGCAGCACCTCCAGAGCTCCTCCAGCGCGCCCGACCACAGCGACAACGTGGAGCACGTCGATGCCAAAGCCGGGGTGCGGGTGATGCAGGTCAGCCCCAACGGGGAGCACCTGGCATCGGGGGACAGAGCAGGGACCCTCAGGTGAGCAGCACTGTGCCGGGCCGAAAGCCG
>NW_010269375.1:0-8682 GCF_000690775.1 Eurypyga helias
TCGTCTTCCGTGTCTTTGGGGGTACAGAAAGACGGGTTTTCTCCCTTGGTGCATTTACACACTCCCCCATCCTGACCTGGGAGGCTGGAAGCTACGCTGACCAACTGCACTGCTCTTGAGTGGTGCCTCTTCCCTAAACTGTACACCTCACAGTAACAATTTATCAAGCAAGATGAAAAAAATGAAATCCGGTGAGAGAACTGTCGTCCTCTCTCTCTAAATGCACTGCAGACTTGAGCTAAATGAGTAACCTGTTTTACCAAAAGGGAAGCCACCTACTACTATCAGCAATCCTGCATTATTAACAATTCTCGGATAAAGTTACTGGAGCATATTCATTCCGGTGAAAGGCAAATGGCTTTGATGGAGGAAGCACAGTGTCCTGAGTTTAGCAAAAAGATCTGCAGGCTTGGAAAGGATTGTTTTATTTCTAAGAGTCCTGGTTGAAAGCTCTTTACAAAAGGACACTACTCAGCCTACCTTACCAAGGGCAGTATCAGTGATCACCGCACCTCAATTTTTCTTCTCTAAGACATCCATGCAAGGCCAAAGCATAAGCCACTGGCTGCTGAAATGGAATTGCAGCAAAACCAAATCAGTGGAAGATGCTTTCACTCAAAACCATCTGGAAAGGTAGGCACCTCACAACACAGTACTTCAGTTATAACTTCTGCCTTGAAAGGAAGGTGAGCATTCAGTGTTGCATTGACTGCTAATGATAATGATTAATGAGCAGTCCTTTTTTTCTAGAAAGCCATTGTGCTACATACTGAAGTGCTTTTTTTATCCACATCCTAGGGGAGAAGCAATAGCAATACACTTTACAAGACAGGAGAGAAAAAATGGCCTCAAGTTTGGGGAATTAAACCACAACAAAAATGCCCAGCATTGACTGAACATAGTGTATAAATGTCTAAACCTTCTATTATTCCTGCATGGTAGGTATCTTGCTGTGGATGTGAATGTGCAGTTGGAGAATATGAGATACAATCAATAAGCCAAGGCTTTGCAGAAAGTCAGTGGTACAACTGCAGCTGGATATAAGAACAGCCATTCAGTCCCACATTCCTGATACTTTAGGTTATTTGAACTGACATACCTACATGTTAATTTCAGTCTTTAATTCCTACAGGTCTCTGGAAGACTCGATTTAGCTTCTTGCAAAAGAAAGGAGCACTAGGTTACTTGGTGTGCATTACAAATGATTTGCACTTCATTTCTGTTGTTTAAAAAGCTTTCCTTAACAAGACTTTCTTGCTGATAGTGCTATTTTTCTTCACATAGTAAATCAAAGAACAAACTAATACTGAAGCTGGAGAACAATGTTATCAAAATACAATATCAGAATTGCTTGGAAAGCAAAACACAATATTTATCAGCATATGAGATTTTAAATAGTATAAAAGTGCTCAGCAGAATCTGAAAGCAGGTCTTATGATTTCCATAGAGTGCTAGCAGCTATTCAAGATTCCAAACTGTCAAGGGTTTTTTTTTAAATGTTGTTCCATTTTGAATTATACCAGCTTAAAAGTCTGCTGAAAATAGTTTTCAAGGATAAAATTTATGATGTCAAATTAAAATTAACCAAAATATTTTGAAGAACCCTCCCCAAAACCCTCTCATTAAACCACTTCCGTCTGACTCTTTTTTTAAAAAGAGTAATTACACATATCTTTAAAGGTTTTGCTTTCATCTGGAAGTTTAGACGAATCTGTATTTACTTCTGAGTCAATACTCAGTGACTACACAGAGATCACCGTGCTATGGTGGGATGTATTCTTCTCATCATGTATCACATAATTAACGAAGTTTGCTATGAGGATTCAGATGCAGCATCTCATCGAAAGCACTGTGACAAACAAGCTGCCTATGGGAGCGGGACATGCACTCCCAGGATCCTGTTGGTGAAGTTTTTATTTTTGTTGTTTCTGCTTTGTTAAGCAGTATTTGACAGTGTCATTTTTATCTGAGTAAAAAGCAAAGAAAAAATAGGAAATATTCAATTTAAGCCTCTTACTGCTGAGATAGCCTATTAGATATCCAGGAAAGGTGATGGAGCTTGGAAAGGTGCAGGCAGCTCCTTCTGCTGGTAAACTGTGTCTATTGAGGAGCAGAATAAATCAGGACACCCCCCTCTCTCTGAAACTGTAGTAGCTGGCTTAAGCTGTTTCCTTCACCCATGCACAACACTACAATACTCCTGGCTACTTTGTTCTCTCTGAAAAAGAAGTGCTAGCAGCTGCAACCGGCACAAAACTGGAGGAATGGCCCTGTAGCAGAACTGCAGGGCTACCATGGTCTCTCCAGATCCCACGGGGAGAGAGGCAGAGAGAAATAGATAACATTGTAACCTGCAGTAATAGGAATAACAGACCAGTACACACCAATAACCTTTCCTGGCTCAAAATTAGTCAAGGATGGGGTAGAAGGGTTATCATGAGAGCAGAAGGCTCACACTGCAGACTACAGCAAGTCTGAGCACAGTGCCACGTGGTTCACAATTACATGAAAAAAACCAACAAAGGAAAGGTTTCCCACCTCTCCTCCAAAAATCAGGCAATTCCCCTATCAAACACAGGGCTTTCTGTACCTGGTTAAGCTGAGTTACTGCTGAAGTGATGGGACAAATCCCTTTTTCTCAGCACCAACATTTCATAGCGGTAGTAAGCAGCATAATTTTCATTTATATTTCATGAGAAAATAAAATGATAACCAAACTGTAAATTATATGATTTTTCCTATTAAGAATAGAAGGGTATTGAAAGAAATAAATCTTGGAATGTTTTGACATTTTCAGGGAACTATTTTTATTAAAGAAATGTGGGTACACAACAAAAGAAGTGCTCTGTTTCGCAGTGCACAAAGAAGTGGGCTGGCTGATCTCTCTGGCATGAATCAGAAATGGCATAATTTAAAATAAAGGCATTACACCAGTATAAAAACTAGCAAGAGCTAAGTTCAAAGACTATTACAGAACATTCTACTTATCCTATTAGACTTTCTTCCTTTGAAATATCTTATATTGGCAAAAAGAAAAAAAAAAACAGGTAAACAAAATCTTTGCATTTCTTTTAAACATTCAGGAGAAAAACTGCAGCTTCATTAGCATTTGTCTGGACAGGTGCAGAAGTATTATTATGCTAGTCAGAGCTTACCAGACTGTATTTTTATGTTTTCATTTATTTGTTATTCAAGTACATTTCTATATGTAACCCTTTCCCACATTCATGGTAATGTTAATAGAAAACAGGTAATTAATTTTTCTGGTTTTCATTCTTTTAATTTCTAAATCTACAGCCGAGGTTAAAGAAAAATGGTTTGGAGACTTACAACCAAATTAGGAAACATTAAATCAACTGTAACACACTAGCAGGCCATGACAGTTATGACTAAATGTTACTAGAACATTGCCTAATTAAGACAGGATGGTTCTATGTTTCAGTTTAGAGGAAAGGGAGTAAAACAACACGAAAAACTTAAAAACTGGCTCCTTTCGAATTCAGAGTTACTTTGCATAGGTTAGTTTAATCTCAGGTTCAAAACAGCATTCACCATGCAGAGAACTGAGCAAGGAGAATTGCCTGACAGTTCAATTAAGCAAATACATTTGCCTACATTCCCTGCTATGCTTTTGCTCACCAAATGGAGCAGTGGCATGATAGTGTGTCAAAAGTGTCTCAGATGTGCCTAGGTGATTCTAGCTTGTGGGAAAAGGAGATACTTTCAATGGGACTGTGCAAATACAAATGTTCCTTCCCAGACCCCACCAAGTTGCAGAGTCCGCTACTTCATAATGTTTGCAAAGTTGCCTTGTCTGACTTTCTGGGGAACTATTGCTGGAGTTCATCAAGTTTCAGTTGGCAACTCCCCTTTCTCGCTCCAAACATATATGTTGTCACAAGGTAGTCAAAACGTGGAATCATAGAATCCTTTAGGTTGGAAAAGCCCATTAATATCACCAAGTTCAGTGTTACTTAACGTAACACTGACAAGTCCATGTCTAAACCATGTCCCTGAGCACCATAACTACACATCTTTTAAATATTGTCAGGGGTGGTGACTCAACCACTTCCCTGGGCAGCCTGGTCCAGTGCTTGACAGCCCTTTCAGTGAACAGATTTTTCCTAATATCCAATCTAAACCTCCCGTGGCATGGCTTGAGGTCATTTTCTTTTGTCCTATTGCTTGTTCCTTGGGAGATCAAGCCCCATCTCACTACAACCTCCTTTCAGGTAGCTGTAGAGAGCAATAAGGTCTCCCCTGAGCCTCCTCTTCTCCAGGCTAAACAACCCCAGTTCCCTCCGCTGCTCCTCACAGGACTTGTGCTCCAGATGCTTCCCCAGCTCCACTGGCCTTCTCCGGACATGCTCCAGTACTTCAATGTCTTTCTTGAAGTGAAGAGCCCAAAACTGAGCACAGTATTTGAGATGCTGAGTACAGGGGAATAATCAGCTGTCAAACAACACCTCCAGGTCCTTTTCCACTGGGCAGCTTTCCAGCCACAAGTGCCCATGTTTCATGGGGGTGTTGTGACCCAATGTAGGACCTGGCACTTGGCCTTGTTAAGCCTCATACAGTTGGCCTTGGCCCAGGGATTCAGGCTGTCCAGATCCCTCTGAATAGCCTTCCTACCCTCAGGCAGATCAACACTCCCGCCCAACTCAGTGTCATCTGCAACATCACCTAGATTTCTGCATTTTTTTCACCATTTCCCCTGTGTAACTTACTAACAGTCTATAGGGTTTAATTTGGGTATTAACTGAGTGTGTTTTCAGTTTACAGCCTAGGACTATTTATGGCATGTCAGTTGTGTGATCACCATTGATCCCGCTAATTAAGGTAAGAATTAATGAAGGCTAATATTCTTTATAGACATTCTTGTCATTATTACAAGTTAGGCTGAACAGATCCGACTTTGTTTTGTTACCACATTTTTTCCTAGGGTGAAAATCAAAACAGAACCCAAAAAGCCTGAAGAGATTAGGCATGCTGTGTGTGAACGCTTGCACAAACAGCGTTAACTGTTGAGCAATAGCAAGCATTTCTTCCAGTGTTGGTGTATGTATTCAATACAGACACCCTAGCAACTGAAGGATAGTGTGGAGACACCCAAACTAGCTTCAGGAGATGCAGAAATTAATTTTCAGCATGGTGGCTTTGATATTCATGATGTCTGGCTGCAGAAGTTTACCTTCTTAAGAACTAAAGGGTGAATATTCTGTGCAGATTGAACTCTTTCTAGCTCAGCAACACAGCCGTTGCTAAATGCTTTTCATTTTCAAAAGCAGACCTTTAGACACTATCAGGCTGTACACTGGAATTAACACATACTACTTCCCCTATAGAAATATCTGCATAAATCCCCCCAAAACTGGAAAAACAATCAAAAAAGGGGTTTTCACTTCTACCCTTGACACACAAAGAAAACACAAGTACCATAACACTCTGCATTTTAGCATTCCGGTGCCGAGAGAGCAAAGAAACTGCCCTCAGGAGTTTGAATATCACAGATGCCTGGCTCAGCCCAGGAATAACTCTTCCAAAATTTCTAAATTCTATCCAAACTGGCTTACTTACTCATTTCCCTGCTGACATCCCATTGCAAGTTGTTATCATAAGGGAAGATGCCATTTCCTTTTTTTTTGCTTTCCTTAAAATCTGACACCCAAGCAGCCAACCACCAGCGCCACTGGCTCTCCAATTTGCCATGAAGGTGTGGAGCATCTCTCCAGGATAACTTAGACTGCAGCTTTGCCATCCTGAGTTGTACCGAACCGCAAGTCTTGCCCTTCCCTCTCCTCTCCTGGGTGGAGTCAGGTGAGTGGGTGGGAGAGCTGGCTCTTTGCTAATTTCTGCTGCAAGAAGTGAGTAAGTTTTACATTCCTTTATCCACCTGCTTCAGCCTGTGATTCCCTACTGTCAGTGACATCTTTGCCATTAATGCTTTTCAGTACATAGCTACTGTTTTAGGGATCAGAAAAGTCCCTTAAAATAGTGTCAACTTCTGTTGTAAGAAGCATTCTGCTTTGCTTCCATGTCTCCACTCACACAATGGTCACATGAAAGGTAGTATTTCTGTATCTACAACACAGCAGTATATCCATTTTAAATTATTCTTAGTTAGCTATTATCAATATCAGTGCTCACTAGCACAACCATGCTACACCAACCTGTTGAAGCACGTTTTTTTGATACTCATTTCTCCTTGGTGACTCAGATGTGCCAGACCACTAAGAAATTATGGGAATTGCTCCGTTTCATGCTACTAAAGACTGTGATCTCTTTGAAGCAACAAGAATAGAACAGATTTAAGAAAAGAAACGACATAGCCTAGGGTCCTTGTTCATGGTGAAAAAGTACACAGAGCAACACGTTACTTCCTCAGGTGCTCAGATGACTCAAATTAACAGTAGAAACCACCCAGCCTGAATGTTTACTAAAACTATTGAAAGTGATAATAAGATTTGCTGGGAAAAAACCACACATAAGTGTAAATATACATATATATATATATTTAAACTCAAGGAGTCCTGTTAGGGTGGGCTTTTTTTTTTTACATTTTAGAAAAATTTTCAAAGGAAAACATAAATAGGTTAGTAAATAAACTATAGAACATACTGCAGGCTTTTAATCTTGTAATGCCTAGTAAGATTAAATCACCGGAATAACACAGTCTTTAACATTTTAAAAAAATATTTTCAGTTTCTATTTTTGAAAAAAATATCTGAATCACAATTATTTTTTAAAATGGATCTTAGGAACAGAAAAACAAACAAAAATGTTATTTCTTACCTATAAATGGTATGGGGAACATAGACTTCTCTAATTGGGAATTCCAGAATCTCTTTGTGAGGACGATTACGGTTTTCTGGGAATGGCTTCACTGGTAGTAATTCTGGTGTCAAACAATAACCAAGGTTTTCTGGAGCAGGAGAAATCTCCAGTTTAAGTGTTCCTTTAAAAAAAATTATAAAATCTCAGGAAAAATATAAAAAATAACCAATGTGTAATAAAGCGAAAATGAAAACAATATAGCAGGTTACATAGGAACAGCACAAAAATAAGAACTGGATATTTGGCTTGAAGGCTGTATGAGAATGAAAGCATAGGTGTAGAAAGGTACACAGGAAGTAATCTACACACATCAGGTCACTACATAGCTCTTTGTATCTACCCTCTCCAACTTCAAAGAAACGGGAAAGAAAGAAGGAATACTATATGCTGGTATATATATGTATACTATATTCTAGTATCTTTAACACACAGACAATATAAAATTTGTACAGAGACAAATAAAAGGGCTGCTGCCTAAAACAGTTGTCTCTCACTCCCCTGCTCAGATTCTGCTCTGATTAATTTTTGGCAAAGTAGACACCTCCCACCAGCAAAGCCAGGCTTGCCGTGGTGAGCAGTTGAACAGTAAATAATGAAAACATTTACCCAATTATGACTGGACTTTCAGTTTAAATTCTCTGTTGTGATAAGTGAAAACTGTTTGGGGAACAAACACGTCATTTCTGACAATCAGCTAAAAAGGCAAAACAGCTTTGCACTCAGTTCACATTTTTTAAAGTTACTCTACAACCCAGAAGAGCTTGAGCTGTAATTGATATAAAAAGAAAAAAATCAACTGCTCTGGTTTTTGACAGTAGCCAAAGACTACCTCTGCTTCTCTACTTCATTAGCTAACAATGACCCACCCAAATAAGATGAAATGTGTACACACTTTAATCCCCCTCTATAAAATATGACCCATTCAAAAACACTGCAAGGAAACAGCAGGGATTTTTAGAAATCTGACTTAAAGCACTGTTTTCAAACAGTTTGATCCTGCTGGAAACTATGCCAAGGCACACGGAAATTAAGGAGGTGATTGGTGACAGCCAACATGGCTTCAGTAAGGGCAAGTCATGCTTGACAAATCTGGTGGCCTTCTACAATGGGGTTACAGCGTTGGTGGATAAGAGAAGAGCAACCAATGTCAACTACCTGGACTTGAGCAAAGCATTTGACACTGTCCTGCACAACATCCTTGGAGAGACATGTATTTGACAGGTGGACCACTCAGTGGATAAGGAATTGGCTGGATGGTCACACTCAGAGAGTTGCGGTCAACAGCTTTATGACTGAGTGGAGACCAGTAATGAGCGGCGTTCCTAAGGGGTTGGTATTGGTGCTGGCACTGTTTAACAGCTTTGTCAGTGACATGGACAGTGCGATTAAGTGCACACTCAGCAAGTTTGCCAATGACACCAAGCTGTGTGGTGCGGTCGACACACTGGAGGGTAGGGATGCCATCCAGAGGGACCTGGACAGGCTGGAGAGGTGGGCCTGTGCAAACTGCATGAAGTTCAACACGGAGAATGGCTTGAGAGCAGCCCTGAGATGGGCAAGGGGATGTTGATTGATAAGCCAGCAGTGTGCACTGGCAGCCCAGAAAGCCAATTGTATCATGGGCTGCATCAAAACAATTGTGACCAGCAGGTCGAGGGACGTGATTTTCCCCCCCTACTCCATTTTTGTGACACCCCACCTGGAGTGCTGTGCCCAGCTCTGCATGCCCCAAAATAAGAAGGACATGGACCTGTTGTAGTGAGTACAGAGGAGGGCCACAGAGATGATGCTCCAGCAAGCACGTCTGCTATGGAGATGGGCTGAGGAGAGTTGGGCTTGTTCAGCCTG
>NW_010269376.1:0-317 GCF_000690775.1 Eurypyga helias
AAGGGGACACGGGGATGTGGGGTGGGGATGCGGATGAAACAAGGACCAAGGGGATGGATGCAGGAAGAACCGAAGGGATGGATGCCGGGGGGATGGACGCAGGGAGAACCAGGAGGACGGACGCCAAGGGGGACGGAGCGCTCACCTGTCGACATGCTGCCGCGGTCCAGGCACAGGAGCGCTTCAGGCTGCGAGAGAAGAGGAGAATGAAGAATTCAAGGTGACCGGGACACACAGGTCCCCCACGGCCGCGGTCCAGGGATACAACGGCTCCCCCTTCCCTGCCATGGCCCTAAAATCGGGAGCTCAGGATCTCT
>NW_010269376.1:389-658 GCF_000690775.1 Eurypyga helias
GCCTCCCCGTGCCGGGGGACGCGCGGTGACGTGACCGGCTTCCTCCCTCGCCCTGACCACATCCCCGTGCCCGGGGTGCTGCCACGAGCCCTCTCGGGTCGACCGGCGTCACCAGGACACCGGGTGATGGAGGGAGCGTCCCCCCCAGCTCCCCCATGGGTTGATTTTTTAGGGGGTGCTCAAGGGTGGGGGGTGTTGTAGCACCCCGTTGCACTCCTGTCATCTCGGGGTGGGGTTTGGCCACCCCGCCTGCCCGCACCCAGCCCCAC
>NW_010269377.1:0-11883 GCF_000690775.1 Eurypyga helias
TTGCCCCGTGCCGGTTTGGGTTTTTGGGCAGTCGAGCCTGTATGGCAGAAAAAGCTCCGCCGGGTTGGTGACCGGCCTAGATCGATAACGCTGCCGCAAAAATACTGCTCAGAGCAGTCGCTTGGAAACCGCGCTGGAAGCTGCATGGGACGAGAGGACGGCTCCTGCCCCGAGAGCTACCCGCTTGCAGACCCTAAGATGCAAACACGAGGTGCCCGTGGCGTGGGGCGGGACGTGGCGGGGCGTGCGGCGTCCGTCCTGGTGTGCTTGTTCAGCTCTCGCCTCCGCGCTTCACGCCCCGTCCCGTGGTTGCGTCGGCGGCCTCGCGGGGCTGAGCGGGATCCGTGCGTTGGAGAGGGATGTAAACAGTTGCGGAATTGGGGAATAAGGTACTGGGCGGTTGGAAGTGCCATGGAGAGGCGATTTCCTGCGATTGCAGAGGAAAAAGCTCTCGCACCGAGGCGAGCGGGAAGGGCACGGGAGCACAGGGCAGGAGAGGGGTTTTAACGCTGGGAAAAAGGAAGGAAACGGTGAGATAAAGGGGTTTTAAGGACCTTACGAGGGTCACGTTTCCTGCAAGGTGAGCTCCAGGTCTGAAAGCCATGCGTGGAGCCCTTCTCCCTCCGTTGTGCGAGTTTCGGACTGATGATGCGGGTGCCTCAAGCGCCGCTGCCGGGGTTTGGCGCCACCTCCTCTGGGCTCCCATCGGTGGAGGGGTTCAGGGGTGCCGGGGGCCGCAGGCTGCCGACTCCCTCTTCTTCCTACACCTGGCTGGAACTGCTGTGAAAGACGAGAGTCAGGAATACCGCAGTGAATCCTCTACTGGGTGAAAGCTGGCGAGGAAGGGCTGCTGTGGGGAATCTTAGGAGAATGTGGCCGTTCCGTCGTAATCTTGTTTCACGTCGTGTATTTTCTTCCTTTTCTACTGCTATGGCTGTCTGCATAGGAACACGAGCTTTGTTTTAGAGCTCGTCTGCTCCTGCTGCTCTTGCCCTGCTTGAAACCCCCGTAACAGCATCCACCTGTGATATTGTGAAGGGTTATTTGCCCCCAAAAAGAGGGGAGGGAGCAGCAGGGAATCCACGAACACTTACGGCTTTGGTGCTGCTCCACCGGCCGCGTGGACAGGGTGAAGGAAAACTCCTGTCCTGGCCATGGCACCCCAGCTGTGGGAGAGCTACACCATGAGGAGCAGCGGCAGCGTTGGTTGCTTGTTACTGGGCATTTAGAAGTGGAATAACCAAGGTAGGATGGTGAAAAGTGCTGACCTGGAAGCTGGGATTCAGACCCTGCTGCAGAGATCCCGAGTGCCCCAAAGCAGTTGCTGTATGTCTCTGTCCCCGTGCCACTGGAAAAGCACGCTCCTGTTGGTTGTCTCGTCTCTGTAGCTTGACAACTGGAGGAGTCAGAGATTCCTACGCTGTGCCTGTGATAAATTGGGTCTCAGGAAAGGTGCCCAGCCACTGGTACAAGCCACGTGTGATCATGGTTGGTTCTTGTAAACGTGAGCTCAGCTGGCCAGGAGACTGTCAGCGCCAGGAGAGCCAGTGGTCCAAACCGCCCTCCCCACGTCTGTGGAGCCTGCAGCCCTCTGCGTCTCACCTAGGCATGGCGTGGCTGTGCTGAGCAATGGCCAGAAAAGCTCTGTTGGCAATCGGTGGGGGAGACTGTGGGTAACTGGTTGGTGGCCATCACATACCATTTGGGGGAAGTTAAGACTCGCAGCCAGCTGGAGGGAGGTGTGTAAAAGCAGGTCTCCACTATTAGAGGGAAAACTTCATATGTAAACCAGCCCGATGAGCAGAGGAACCAGCAGTTTTGAGGCAGAGAAATGCTTGTGCTAGCTGTCCCCTCTGTGAAGATGTGCTAAGTTACCCTTGAAATAAAGCCTGATGCTGTTTCTTGCTACACGCCTGGTGTTGAACTGAGCCTGACCCACTGCCGGAGTCTGCCTGTGGCGGGTACGGATCTGGAGCTGGGCTGCGCAGGGGGGACGACTGTACCGCCACGGGTGGGTACGACTGAAGAAAGGCCCCTGTGCATCAGTGCAGGGGACGTGGCTGAGGGCATCAGGAATGCAGAGTGGGGGTCTGGGGTGGTGGACACCTTCAGCTGCTGCGGTTCCGTCTCTGGAGAGGGACGGAGTAGGGTAACAAGGTCGCTTGTCAGGGGAGAGGTTACATAAGCAGGACGCTAGTCTGCAAGAGGTGCAGCCAAAGGGATGTGATCAAGGCTGTGATCAGTGGAGCTGGGAAGTAAGTAGTCCATGTGTCCCATGTCACCGGAGCACGGGGGCATGCAGTGAAATGACCAGGCACCAGGTTTAAAACCAACGAAAGGAAATCCTTTTCCCAGATAGTATACGGGGAAGCTGTGGAGCTAGTGCTGCAGAATGGTGGGGAGCTGGGGGTGCGGATAGATCCAGAAAAGGCCACTAAGGGCCGTTAAGTGTAGGGATGCTGCCACTGGCATGCCCCGGGGGGTGCTGGGGGAGTACAGCTGTAGTGCCGGGGGAGCATGGCTCTGCATCTCCCCATCTGCCACGAGCTGTTGTCAGCTCCATCTGGGCAATATGTGCTTCTGCAGACTGAGAAAGCAACAGTCGTGTCTTCTGTCCTTCCTGCTTTCACAGCAAAGTGCAATAAAATCATGAATCTTCTACAACGAAGGATCCAGCGCTGCAGGAATTTGACCGAGGAGAATAGCTGACCTTCTGCTCGGATCAGCCTCGCCTGTTGTAGCGTTCGAGCTGTGTGTTGGGCAGGCAGAGGCAACAGAAAGGATACGATGTTCAGCCTGAATGGTGCCAGAAGTGAGGGATATGTCCAAGAGCTGTTCCACGAGGAAGCACAGCAGGTATGTCGGGGGGCCATTTCCCTTCATAGCCCAAGTTTCCATCCCCGTGGTCACCTCTGTGGCAGGTAAACAGGACTGAAGTAACAAGACTGCCCTTCTTTCTGCTACATAAACCTGAAGGGCTTTATTTAGAATGGGGTAGAGGGGACTTGTTTCCTGAGTTGCAGTGGGAAAGCTGCGGTTTCCCTGGAGTTTCAGCTCTTGGTTCCAGCAGCTCTGAAATTCACTGGTGCCCCAAGTACCAGAGTCATGTGTCTCCTCTAGAAATACAGATCTACAATCTGTTGGAGATGGATGTGTGTGATGGGTAGACCATCTTAACCTACTCTGTCTGTCCCAGCCTGGTTTGTCATCCCGTCTACGAGATTTTTCCAGTGCCCTGAGGACCCTGCTTGCCTTGGTGGGGTGTTTGGCAGGGGTAGAAGGAGAAGCACAAACTAGCTGCAGTCTCTGTAAAGGACCCCTTGAATGGTGTTTTTAGTTCATGTAACATCATCAGTGGGGTTAATTCACAGAGGTGGAGTAAGGTTCTGTTGCTGCTTATCCTACAGGAATATAAATAGGGTATACAGCGAACCCTCTCTTCCAAGGCCTAATGATCCCGACAGCTCCTCTGCCCCTTCATCTTAGAGACCACTTGCAGCAAAGTGATGTCTTACAGGTGTCGGTGGCCATCCCACTGCTGGTGGCTGGCTGTTGCACACTTCTGCAGCCTGCCCTTAAAGCACGAGAGGTAAAACCAAAGGCTTTGCTTTCCTCTAGGTGTCTCAAACACAGACCAAGCCCTGGTGGAAGATCCAGCTGTTTGTGTGGGAGCCGGTGCTTTTTGGAACGTGGGATGGCGTTTTCACCTCCTGCATGATCAACATTTTTGGAGTGGTGCTTTTCCTGAGGACAGGATGGCTCGTGGTGAGTGGTGACTGGGTTGAGCGTGTGAATAGGTATTTTCCGACTCACCTCCTATCTCCATCATGGGATTCTGTGCTGTTCATTGTAGGCACTGCTTGTGTCCTCTGGTATTTTGTAGCATTTCAAAAAGTTTCACTAAAATGGAAAGCTGAAGTGGTCTTTGTAAGCAGTTTCCTACTTCAGCTTTAGGAAAGAAGGAGGGAAACACAACAACCAACCTTGGCAGTGAACAGGGACACCTGTGTGTTGTACTGTTGAGATGAAATAATCACTTTTCAGGTAAAGCATATTGCTGTGGTTACAGCTACTTGGCCATCTTCCCAACACCGCTGAAGCAGGTCTCTTCCAATCGTGTCAGTGTCAGAGTCCCCAGTGTCTTGAATGGCAACCCTCGGTTGGGTGAAGTTGTTGTTGCTGCCAAAGGGTCTTCCATTCGGAGGGCGTAGCACCTCACCGAGGGTCAGAGCCTGGAAGACTGTCTCTGCTCCCCTCCTGATGCAAAATGTTGCATTGTCCCTTAAAATTTCCCCTTAGAAGAAGGAAAGCTCCCCCAGGGATGGGTTGAATTTGAGCTTTGGGCAGAGTTGGTGTCACAGGCACGAGTTCATGTCACAGGCACGGTGGACATCTTCCAAAAGGAGCAGGAAGACACTTGCACTTTGTACTGAGAATGGCTTCGCTGGAGGCTTTGCGGGGAGCTGCAGTCATCGTGGTGGTGAAGTCAGGAGGGTTTTCCTAGCTCCCTTTTCCTCCTGATCTTATTTCCTCCACGTCTGCTTTGAAAGCAAGTTACTGCTGGAGCGAACACAAATAAAGCCAGTAAATAAAAGAAAAACTGGAACAGCTGGAAGCCAGCATAAAAGGGAAGGGAGGAGAAGTCAGGGTTGGCAGAGAGCTCCCCTGGCAGAGGGCAATCAGTCAGGCTCTTGCTCTAAGTTTCCAGAGCTGGGGCTGGTAAAGCTTTGCCATTCCAGGGCAGCCTAATCTCACCCAAATGTTCCCAACTATTGTAACGCTGCACTAACCCCTTCCAGCACAAATGCATAAATAAGCATCAGTGTTTAAGGGGGGCTTTTTCTTCCCACTTTCTCTGTTGCTGTGAGTCCAGCCTCCCTCCCTGGGCTTTGTGTTAACTCTTTCTTCTGAGGGACCCGTTGGATTGCTCATTAACTGGCTGCTGCCGTAGCCTGGTGCCACCAGCAGATCCTGGAAAAGCCCAAGGCTACGTGTACGTGTGCGCGTGTGTGCTTTTATTCTTTGGGTTTTTTTGTTCTTAACTGAAGTGTGTCGTATTTATTAACCCTTTTAACCCGAGGGTAAGCTCTTGAAGAAAAAGAACAATTGCCCTTTTAAAAAGGAGTGTGGGGTTGTAGTTGGGCTGAGGTGCTGACCCAGCCAGCAGCTGTGTTTATAGCAAACCTTGGCTCTCTTCCCCCCTGACCAGATAAAGCCTCTGTCAAAGGCAGCGGGATGCTGAACCAAAATAGGATTTTCTGATGATAGCAACATCCTGGATATGTTTCTGTTGTTTCACAAAAAAAAAAAAGAGAGAAAAAGAAAAAAAAAAAAAGAGATAATCTGGGATTTCAACCAACCCCAAAGCCGAGAAGCAGCCTTTTAGCACTGCTGGTAAACAAACCCCCATCAAGGCTAGCATGACCTCAGAAACGAGCGTTGCTGGAGCCAGGATGGAAAGGAGGGATGTGGACACGGCCTGTAATATGAGTAACGGCAGGGGAAGGGAAGCCAGACCTTAACGAAGCGCCGGGCACTGGAGGAGGTTGCTGATCGTACAGTTGGAATCGCTGCGCACCGCTGAGCGATTTGTCAGCAGGGGAAGGGGTGCTGGAGCGCCAGGGAAAACTTTTGACCCTGGAAAACGAATTCAGCCATGTGCAAGAACGTTGGAAGGTCCCAAGCTCTGAAGAGATGCTTGAATGCTTTTGGAGGTGCTAAGTGCCTTCTCTTCCTGAAAATCTAACCTAAACTGAACCCCCAGAAACAGAGGTTACGCTGGCCCTTAAAGCTGCAGCTGGGTTTGTGCAGAGGCTTTTGCTCCTCGCCTGAGCAGGAAGGAAGGTGTTTTTTGGCAGGGCTGAAGCCTCTGCGCGAAACTCCCCACGAGTGCAGGGAGAGCAAGAGCTGCCCGCTACTCAGCGTACGTTCTGCGGGTAAGGGCCAGCCTGCGGTGGTCTGGGAGCGTGTTATTGATCTTCCACACCATGTTGCCTTTGGGATTTTGCTCTTTGGTATCTCATTGTTTGGGAAGATCGGAGCTTTTGAAGGTAAAGGTTGAAAAATTAAAATGCGAGCTTGGTGCTGTTAATAACTCAGCTGTCACAAATCCCGGATGTTCAATTTTGAAACTGCTTTTTGTTATGAAAGTGGGTGGGATTTTTTTTTAAGTTGTCATTCTAAAACAGGCAAATAGGCAGTGATCCCCTCCCCAGGGTGGCCGTGTCATTGTTTGACATCGTTCTTTTTAAACCAGAGGACAAAATCAGTGATTCACGCAGGAGCCTGGTGACAGAGCAGAACCTGAGCATGCAAAGGTCTGTCCCGCCCCAGGATGAGACAAGTCTTCAGAGGGGCATTAATAGCAACTGTAAATTCGGCAGTCAGTTATGTTAATAAGTGTGGGATATGTGTTTTTTCTTTTCATCTGTAGCGACTCCAGATTCACTGATCATTAGTGACTAGGAGCAGATAGGTCCTGTTTCTGTCTCGATTATCTCGATGGTGTCAGTTGATCTTTATGTAGGTTGTTTTTTTTTTTTTGTCATTCCAGGGGAACACTGGCATTGTAATGGGCATGTTTCTGGTGTCCTTTGTCATCCTGGTTGCTGTGGTGACGGTCTTATCTGGAATTGGGGTCTGTGAGAAGTGCAGCATCGGAAGTGGAGGAGTCTACTCCATGATTTCTACTGTCCTTGGAGGTCAAGTAGGGGGGACCATTGGCCTCCTTTATATTTTTGGCCAGGTAATTAAAAAAAAAAAAAATATAAAGACAGTTTAGGAACTTTGCAATGCTGATGTTAATCTTGTGCTTGCCTGCTGCAGGAAGTAATGTTCCAAGTAAAATCCAAGTAATGCTTCGGTATGCTGGACAGCATGGGAGAGCACCACAGGGAGTAAGAGCAAGCCTGTGCGTGGCAATGCACCACCTGGTGTGGGTCACAGCAGTGGAGGGGCTGGGTGTCTGAACAGGTGAACCGTGTGGGACATGCCCTGCCATCCCAAATTACCTCCATTGCCAGGACATGCCCTTGCTGGCGAGAGACTTGGCTTAAGGTGAAGTGGGACAGGCCAGGGTGGCTGGCTAAAGCACAGCGAGCAGCTGTGGGCTGGCAGGTTGGCCTTGGTGTGCTCCCCGTGCCCTTAGGGACCAGGCAAGCCTTGGCCGTTCCTCTGCGAGAGCCGGCAGAAGTGGAACTGGTGCGTGAGGAGAGCAGGGCAGGGGTAAGGGCCACAGCTAATTGACTTCTTCAGGTCCAAAAGTCACAGTTCTGGGTTTTCTGACAGGCCCTAAGCAGCCGTTATGGTGGTGAAGCACTGAAATACACAAGTAGTAAACATAAAGAATGGAAAGTAATCTCTTAAACCTGCAATAACTTAACCCCCTCCCCCCATAAAGATGTTATGAACAGTATAAAATGTGGTGAGCAGAGAAGCATTTTTATTGAGGTTTGTTTTTAACTGACTGGCTTGCAGCAATCTCTGAAAACCCTTAATAACCCTCAAACCAAAAATAATCCCCTCTTCTCCTTTCACTCCAGATTAAAAGCAAGTGTCCATAAAATACAAACTGAACACAGTTACAAGCCAAGATATGGAAATGGGCCACACATGAGAATCCTTCCTGTCATATTTTCCACTCTCGCTCTCTGAGCGGACCCTGTCTGGGAAAGCAATCAGGTTGCAGCCTGTCCTGAGGGTCATAAAAGCTGGGCTGCAGCAGCCTGGCCCCCGCCTCGGCATCCGTGCGTGCCGGGGGCTGCGGGGTGGGAGCTGGCGGCTCACTTAGGAACACTGCCTGCTCCTGAGAGCTGATGCCTTTCCCTTCTCTTTGGCCTTGTTTTCTGCTTTGCCCCCACTGCAGGCTGCTCTGCAGCTGCAACGCTCTCATGGGGCGTTGTAACCTCTGTCACGAGCTGGGTCTGGGGGTATTCCCCATTCCCTGGTCTGACTGGGACAAGCGGGGAATGACTGGCCCTGTGCTGCTGATGCATTGGGAGATGAGAGGTTGCTCAGTACCCTGGGGCTGCTGCAGGGATGGACTCCTGCTGCATCAGCGTAGGTGAGCTGAGACCCGGTTTGGCTTTGCTGTCCTGCTGAGATGCTCCAGAGGAGAAGCTTAATCTTACTGCCCTGAACGATGCAGCATGCACCTACCAGCTCCTACAGAGACAGACACACGTTTGGTCACTGCAGCCATAATGTTGAGGCTAGGGCTTGGTGGTCTTCTCTGCAGTCTCCTTTTCTGGAGTGGTTTGCAGTAAAACCTGTGTTTAGAGGTTTTCCAGGGTCCAGACCTGAAGTCCCAAAAGCAAAGATAGCAGCAATGCTTGTCTGGGTATTGAAAAACAATTATGTTCCTCACCCAGCAGAGTGTGCAGAAATCGTAAAGGACTGATGTCTGCAAATTTCAGCCTAGAACTCGGTTCTCATTTCAAGATGGGTAGTTCATGAGAAACCCCCCTGTGTTCCAGTGCCACTGGGGCCCTGGCCATTGCTGTGTGCGGGGCATCGGGGTGTTTGTGGGCACCCATCTCCTCCGTTCTGCTGGTGGTGCTCATGGTTCGCTGCAGGAAGGCTTCAAGGGGGCTTGTGGTGCTGAGACTGTTGGAGGCTCTCTCTGTTCAGCTCCCTTCAGGGTGTCCTTCCTGCACGTTGTGGTCCTTGGCGTGAAAGGAAAGAAAATGTACTTATTTAAGAAAACTCCTTCAAAAACTGCTGTTGGTCAGGTAGAGGGAGCTGGAGCTGGGCAATGCGGCTTTCTGTCTCCGGGGCTTTTATTCACGTGAGAGCCAAGAACTGCACCTGGTTTTAATGCTTTTATTGGAGTTAGATTCTGTTTGGGGTTTTTTTGGCTTCAGGTCTCCAGTGCAGTTTCTGTGGGTGCCACAGCGGAGCTGTATTGGCGTGGGGTGTCATTCGCTGCTAGCTCAGGGGGGACCCGTATTCTGGAGAGAGCACCCATGTGTGGTGTGTGTGGCCCACTCGGTGGTGTAGGCCATGCTAAACACAAGCAAACAAGAATATACCCACTTATTTGAGGACTACCTGGAAGAGTCTGCGACTTCTGTGGGGGAGACGCTCACGGTGTGGCTGACGGAGAGCCTTTCAAGGTGTAATTCACCTGGTCTGTCCTAGGGGTCTGCCTGTGGTGGAAGTGAATCCTTCTCCAGGTTCTCCAAGTTGTAGGTGCCTGGGTCCAAACAGGTGAATTCCACATACATTGTTTGCTTAAAATCACACATGAACCCGCAGCTCCTAGTATGAGTTGGGATGCCCTGAACCCCCTCATGCTGGGTTGGTCCTAGAGGCATCTGAAGCAAAGGAGGGGTCTGCTCTGGCTCTTGCTGGCTTGGGTGGGGGTTTTCTTGCTTCCGGTCATGAGGGGAGCTGTGCTATACATCCCTCGTCCTTGGACAGGGATAGTGGGGTCGCAGGACCCAAGGTCACACCACCCATGCTGGCTGTGAGCCCCGATCTGGTCTGCCCAGGATGCCGTACACTGGAAAGGGTGGTTGCTGAAATGTCAGCTAGAGGGAACCTCTGGAGGGCAATGCCCTGGTATGTAGGATTGCTGACCCGCAGTGGGGTTTGAGGCCTGAACCTGCACAGGCTTTCCTGTGCTGCAGATGTCCCCTCCTGCAGCCACCCAGCGCAGAGCGTGTCCTGCCCTGCAGCAGGACGAACGAGCAGCTTTCCCGGGAGCTCAGGGGGCATGGATTGCACAATGTACTCTCCTCAAAAGCACAGGCTCTGTTCCAGCAACGCGATGGGGAGCCAGTGAAACATCAGCCTTTACATCCAAACTAAACACTGAGTTAAAAATAAACCCTGGGAGACAATGCAGGGGGAAGCAAGCTGCCGTTCTTCAGGCAGGTGTTGAACTGTGACCCTTTTTTTTCAGAGAAACAGAAGAAGGGAAGAAACTTAGAGGTTGACTCATCCTTTTCTCCCTTGGAGAAGCCAGTGTGGTTTCTCCTGGAGCACTGATGGAGGGTAAAATTTAAAGCCAGGGAAAGTTGCTGGGCTGCTGGCTGCTTTTACCTGGGCAGTGGGTACACTGCCCTGGCAGTGTGCTGTCTTACAGCAAGAAGGTTCAGTCCTTGAAGGCCACGGTAGCATCAACAATTGTATTGTGACAGTGAATATTTGTCTGTCTGGCTGCACAGAGACCCCCAGCCTGGCATGGGGGCTGCGGATGGGGATCCCTTGCTCTCCCACGGAGCACTCACAGAGCTCTCTCCGTCAGTGTGTTGCAGGTGCCATGTACATCACTGGCTTTGCAGAGTCCATCGCAGACGTGCTAAGCCTCAGCAACATCTGGGCAGTGCGTGGGATCTCCCTGGCTGTCCTGCTGGGCCTGCTGGGGATCAACCTGGCAGGGGTGAAGTGGATCATCAGGCTCCAGCTCCTACTGCTCTTCCTCCTGGCCGTCTCCACGCTGGACTTTGTCATTGGGTCCTTTACACACCTTGATCCAGGTAAAACTGGGTTTTCATCACGTTGGGGTCAGGAGGTCTTAATCCCCAGGGGTTTTCTCAGTGTCTTTGTGAACATCTGGGCAGAGGTAGAGTTCAGCACTTCCACATGCGCCTCCTTTGGTACTGATCTTTTAGAGGCAACCCGTAATTTTGCAGTAATTTTGGAATAAGTATTTCCGGAGCATGACCAAAGATCCTCACTAATTTGGGTGTTTAACCGCAGGAATCGAGCTCTCAATCTGTGCACTTGTTACACTTGTATTGAACTCACAGTTTTTCTGATGAGAAAACCTCCTGCTGTCTATCTCTGCATTAAGCATTATGCCCATGAAAATGGGGGATTGCAACTTTGGTTTAAGGAGTTCTTCTGCCCAAAGGTCCCTGAGGTCCCTTAGACCCCGGATGCGGTAAGCTGTGCCGCCAGCGCTGGCCCTGGGTTACACGCCGCTCCATGGCTGCCAGGGCCGTGTTGGGGGGCTGGGGCAGGTGGCTGCTGGGGTTTCAAGGAGCCATGGGTGCAAGTCTCCCCCGTCAGTCTTCCTCAGCCTGCCTTCAGCCTGCAGCGGCAGCTCCAGCTCAGGCAAGTTGGAGGTTCGGGGCTCCCACCTGCAGCCCTGCTTGCACCCCGAGTCCCCTTTCCCTTCCTCTGTCCTCATCCCCGAGAGGTGTTTGCAGGGAAATCCATCTCAGGGTGGGGGAAATTGTGGTGGAAGTGGTCTGTGTATGCCGCAGCAGCCACTCCAGCAGTAATGGAGTGTAATTAGCTGAGTAAACAGAAGGTGTCACCTTTTTCTTGGCTTCCCCTGTGTCCAGCAGCATCTTAGGGGGATGCAAGCAGCCTGCTAAAGTTGATTTAAAGGCAGGATCTTCATTCTTGGTTTAGTTAGGATTCAGCCTCCCACTCGGGCAGCAGGAGGAAAGTCCTGTAGGTGTCCGTAGCGCCGATGACATGACTTTCACACCATGTGTTGTGTCGTGCTGCTGGATGGTCTACAAGGACGGTGGGGTGGAGGCAGAAGCTGCTGCACCAGCAGCTGCTCCTGTCTCGGAGAGAGCCTTGTGTTTGGTATTTAGCATGCAAGAAAAGCCCCAAATGAAAGCTGGCAGAGGTCTCAGCTGACACTTGCCAACGAGGATGAAGCAAGGACGGTTTTGCTCAGTGTGGCGTGTTTTGCAGGGAGAGCAACTGACCTGCTCCAAACAGCTGTGGTTCATAGGAAGTTGTTTTCCAAAGGAAACGGTGGGGGGGGTGCTGTATTTTGGTTGTGCTCAGAGGAGACCTTTAATGAGGACATAGAGACCTTTCTAACAGTAGAGAGAAAATGAATGCTTGGGGTGAGAGCTGGTAGAAGGAAGGTGATCATGGGACCAGGAGGAGAGAACTGGAAGCACACAAACATCA
>NW_010269377.1:11907-22544 GCF_000690775.1 Eurypyga helias
TGTTTGATTTCCTCCACTGCAGAGCACTATGTCATTTGCTTCTGACAGAAAACAGAGAAAGGAAAGGAATGAGGCAGTGGAGCATCACTGATGCTGCAGTTTAGCCGTGGCTGGCCGAAGTGTGGAGGGTTTGCAGGGTGTGAGTCGAGCTGATGTTGACCCGATCCAGGCCCCAGATGCCGGTACCCCAGGGCAGGACTACCCGTATGGTGGGACCTGAGACCACAGGGCTGCCTGGGGAGGGCAGTGGGTTTCTCTGCTCCTACCAGACTGCTTCCCAGTGACAGAACTGTTTCAGGTCCAGGCTGAACGGTCCGTTCCTCCCAAGTCCTGCATTTCCCCAGAAGGCCTCTGAGTGGTGTGTCAGCATCAGTGGTGAGCGCTGGGCTTCAAGAAGCCTCTTTGCTTTCCGCAAGGCATGGATGGATGCTTGACCCCTGGTTGTGATTGCACCCGCCAGCAAAGCATCCCTCCCACGAGGCAGCACAGGGGGCTGGGGGGGGTCGTGCAGGTGTTGGCGAAGCTCTGTCCTGGAGAGCTGGCTGGTGGCAGTGGTGGGGTGTCGTGCACCTGAGCCCTGCACTTGGGGAAGCCTTTGAGACCCTTTTGGCGTGGGCAGTCAACTGATCAGCTCTCTGCAGCCTTCATGTACGTGCAGTTGTGTTGGGGTTGGTTCTTCGGCTGCAGCGGTGACTGAGATGTGAAGGGCAGTGCGCAGGGAGAGACGATTTTGGGGGACGGACCTGTGAGCTGGAAAGATTTCAGCTGACGTCTTGCCTGGGTTGCTTGCTTCCTTTATAACATGTTTATGGGGTGTCACCTTGCAGCATCAGGTCTCTGAACCGGTAAAACGGGCCTCGTGCAGTCATCCTGCCTCTCCTGCTCCTGCCACGGCAGCCTTTTCCCTCGTTTCACATTTCCAACTGCTGCGCACATACCAAAGGACTGCGCATCTGCCAAGCAGCAGTTATTTGGATTTAAATAATCTCTAGGAATGCCTGTCCATCTTGAAGGTCTTAAACGGCTGCCTTTGTGTGGTTGGGCTGGGTGGAGTTCTCTGCTCTTCTCCCCATTCCCTCAGCTCACACCCAGGCACACACCAAATCGGATATTGTCCAAGCACTCACTCCCTTCCTGTGGTTTGCCTTTATTTTTAGCTTGAGGACGGAGCGTGTTTACACAAAAGGGGGCTTCTCAGCAGGGCTTCCCGCTGCTTTTTCTCCTTTTTTTTTTTTCTTTCCTCTCTATTGCTGTGGCTCTCTCCCACTTGGAGAGCCGGCTGGGCTCCGGCAATCCGGAGCTGGGGCTGGAGGAGCTTAGCAGTGCCAGCAGACAGGATTGCTCTGGGTCGCTTGTCCAGATGCTGCCGTCCCTGCTGAGACTGCAGGCAGGCCTGCCTGCTCCCTGCCAGGCTGCCCCATCCCTCTGCCTGGCCCTGAGGGCTTTTCGTCCTTTCCGCAGGCTGTCTGCAGCGTGGGGCGGGACTGGCTGGGTTTTGGACTTCATCCTAAATCCTCTCCTTGGACGCTGGCGCTTCCCTGGGGATGGGTCACGGTCCCAGGCTGGGTTCTTGTCCGGGGGTGGGTAGCAAGGAGAGAGACGCCCTGTGGTCTCTAAAAACAGTCTCGTTGGGCTGCCTCTGGCCACTCACCTTAAAATTCAGTCCCACCTCCAGAAACGAAGACCCCTGTACTCCTTCCTTGGGATGGAAAACATCTGTATTCTCTTTCTCCCTAGGCACAACTCACTGCTTTTACCAAACCTAACACTGCTGAATTGAAATCAGGCAGTGCTCAACACCTCAACCCATAGCCAAGACCCAGCACTTGCGACACAACAAAAACAAATGCAGGGTTTTCTTGGCTTGTGTACGTTTGCATTTCCATTCTGGAGGTTCATACCCCAAAACCAGCCTGATTTCTTCTGGGGGGAGCAGTGAGCGTAAGGCAGAGGATGCTCCTCTCCCTGACCAGCTCCTCAGAACAGTATGTAAAACTTTTTGGCCTCTTCACGTCCCGAACATTAGAGTCACGGAAAAAGCAGATAAGCCTGCCGTTAATGCCCACTCTTTTATTTTCCTAGCATATCTCTGCTAATTTTTGTGTAGGGTGACTCCCAAATACTCCCTTTCAATTAGGCGCCTGCTTTCCTGTTTTGGCAGTGGCTCTCAGGTGCCCTGGTAGAGCAGAGCGGCTGCGGGAGTGAATGGGAGGGGCAGCTATTTTGGGGAGGGCTGGCGTTAATTTGGTTGTGCTCTGTTGGGGAGATGAAAGGAATCGCGAGGGGAGCAAAAGGGGCCTAACAACAGCCTCTGAAATGCCTGGGGGGAAAAGAACATAAATGATTTAGTTGAGAATTCAATAATTGTGTCCCCTGTTGGGCTGGGACCCCCCTGTCCTGCAGCAGACAGAACCACGTGGCTGGGGCAAGTGTGGAGCCTGGCTGCATGGGGCTGAGCCCCTCTCCATGTGGCTGGGGTTCTGGGTAGCTCGTTTCTCAGGGATGCAGGGAGGTTGGAAAGGCAGGGTTCTTCTGCCTGGGGTTGTTTTCCACACCAACCACATCCTTCATGTTACCAGCCTGGGTTTTAGCTTCCCAAAGTTGCTCACACAGAGCCTACAAAACTCATTTACGATCCTCACTTCTTCCTCTGAGGGTGGGTCCTTTGGGGGATTCACCCCCCTTGGGCATTTTGCAGCCAAGCTGGGTAGCTGATGCTCTCCCATGGGTACTCTGGTGAGGAGCTGTGAGAGATAAGCTCTGCTTGGGGCTGCTTCAGAAGACAGGAGACCTGCAGTTGTTAAAGTGATTTATGCTTATAAACACTCTGGTGTTGTAAAGATCCCTCACACTGTGCCTCGGGGGCTTTGACGGATTGAATTAATTAAATATATTCCCACGTATTTAATATGGAAGTGATCAAAGCGTCATAATCAGGGGCTTTTGCTTGGCTCTGGGTTGTTTTATTTTAGTTTTGGGCACAAGGGGTGTGCCCTATTTCATAAGAGAGGGTGCAGGAAGGATGTGTGTGTCAGAAGATGATCTGCAGCTAATCCCAGGGGCTTTATCCAAGCTGATTGCTGACTTCCTGGCCTGAGACACATCTGGAAACTGGCATCAAATTCCAAGTAGAAATCACTGAGTGAGAGGCAGCAGAAAAAAAAATCCCACTTTGCTACTGAACAAGGTAGACACCGTGGTGAATAAAAGCAGGAGGCTGCTAATACGCTCTTTATTTATTAAAAAACACGGGATTGCTTTCCCCAGGTTTTTCCAATTATAGTGCATTGAATGGCCCTGACATCACTCTTGAGCGGGGGCCAGCCTATTCAACAGTCTGGCGAAGACATTTATTAACTGGTTACCTGCCAATTGTCTGGGCTAGGAGCTGCGGGACAGATGTGTTTTGAAAAGTGATAACATTGTTAGGGGCCTTATTTAGATAGTGAGAGGAAGGCTACACCGCTCTGTCCAGGCCCTCTGAAGTAGGTATTTAAAGCAGTTTATTTAAAAAAAAAAAAAAAAAGAGAAGACATTTTTGAAAATTTGGTTGCGACGTAACTTTGCGGCGTGGTTTTACTCTGCACCCTGTTTGTAGGTAGGTTTTCACAGTGTTTTCTCTCTGGAGGGGTCCTGGCAGTAGAGCTTTGTTGAGGAGCAAGGGTCTTACCTGCTCGGGATGTGGGTACAGCCGGTGCTTGCCAGGGGCCGGGTGGGATTTCTGAGCCCACCACCCTGCAGCATCTCCCAGGAGGTGGGTAAGGAGGCGGGGAGGAGGGCTCAGGGACCCTGTCCTCCTGCATGGCCGAGGATGCTGCATGCATCTGACCACCTCTTAACAACTTCCAGTGCTGGATCCTTCACCACGTCTATGGGGATGTCATGGCCCCCCCTGCCTGCAGCCGAAACCCACACCTTTGAGTTTCCCGAGGGCTGGAGGACTAGACGATGCCCTTCCTTTCTGCATTAAAGCACCTTGCCTGGAAACCTCTTGAGCGACCGTGGGGGGCTTGGGGGCGAGCAGCCCTCTCCCACGTGCTGCTGAGGATGAGGAGGGTCCTGCCCTCGTTTGACACCCTACAACATGCCGCTGCACAGTGCCGTCGGGGCAGGGCTAGCCCAGGTCCATCCCTGGAGCAGGAGGGGGTTTGCCGAGGCTCTTGCGGGTTTAAACTTGCTTAGTGGATAATACCGCTCCTCATTTCTGCAGGAGGTTTTGTACATCGTTGGATTAACCTTTAGTTTCTTTGCTGTTTCCCAGCAAGGCGATGCTAAACTCATCTTGTAAACCAAACCTGGAATACCTCGGCTTTGTCCCCTGCCTTCCTGCGGGCGTACCCAGCCCTGCTCCCCCCATAAAACCTCCTATGCAGACTCTCCCTTTAGCAGCAACTTGTTTAATGCTAGAGACCTAAGAAAACCGACTGGCTCGAGGAAGATATATATCATCCCATAATCTCCTCATCTCTCCCTGTTGCTTTGTTTAAACTGGACAGCTTTATTTAATGGCATTGATTTTTTTTTTGTTCCTTTTTTTTTGGTGCCACTACGTAATTGTTTTCAAATGATGGAGATGTTTCACCTCCTCTTTTTTCATTCCCTTGGTGTTGAATTCCAGTCACACTTCAGCTGTGCCCTGAATCAGCTTTCCTTATTTAGGGATTGAATTTATGAAGGTAATTTGTAGATGTTAGGTTCTTTCTCTAGCCGCTTCACTTCCAGTTTGCATTCCTCCCTTAGGCTAAAGAGAAAACTCTGCGTAGGACATGAGTCCTTATCTACTGCTCATCATCTTCTCTGCTGGCTTGTGTTAGCAATTTTGGGCCTTTTTTAGCTGTAGGTAAGAGATTTTAGCCTGGTTGTACCTTCACTGGCCTGGATGGTGGACCAGTGGTTCTTGTTGGTTTTCTGTTCTACTCAAGGGGGAAACGCAATCATTGAAAAATGTGATTTTGTTAGGGAAAATGTATTCTCTGACTTAAATGGAATTCAATTAATAGTTTCAAGTAAACAAAAAAAATTCCTTTTAGGTGACAGCATCTTGCTTAACCTTTCCAAAATCAAACACTGTTTGATTTCCAGTTTGAGACTAGACTTGAAGCTGTAGCCGTATGCATTGTATAGAGGATAACGAAAACCTCCCAAAACTAAAATCATACTGTCATTTTGGACACAGAATCAAAAAATCAAGAGTAGTTTTCTTTTGAAACGCCATTGTCATCTGGATAATATATCCATAACTTGGAAGTACAGCATGATCTAGTCATGAGTATGGCAGAAGACTCAGTAGACCAGGGCAGGGTCTGGTGGGTTACGTTACATTTTGATTAATTGCTTTCTTTGGAAAGATGGGGATTTGATCGTCAGGGATTTGTCCCAGGCAATACCCAGAGTAGCTCTGAGTTAGAAAGGAGTTCACCTCAACAAGCCCAAAGGATGTGTGTCATGGCCGCTGCCACTCAAATGCCATTTATTTTCCTCCAATTGTTGTGCCTTGACTCAGCCTAATTTCTGATTTCTCAAGGCTGGCGTTTTTCATCGGAGAGGTTCTGCAGAGCCTCCCACAAGCAGGGAGTCTGGGCATGACTTCCAAGAAATACCACTCTATAATTAATAATAATATCCCATTGATGCAAACTATTTTCCTAGAAAAAGGGTAAAACAAGGGACATTTTACTTCTCCTCTTTGTAATGAATAAAACCATTTCCGCTGGCTGGTTTGAATACTGCTGAACAAGCCAGGTAGCGGATACCACATCAAAAAATAAAACAGTAATGGAAGGATTTTATAAATTACAGCAAGCCTGGTGCTTAGCATTAAATAATATAAAACATAAGTGGACTTTATAAAGTTGAAATACCCATGTTAAATTTTCTTCCTTTTTTCTCCTAATCAAAATCTCAGATTTTCCACCTGCAGAAAATATCCATTTTTGGGGTATTTTTGAAAAAAATAATTAAACCCCACCAACCTGAGAGACAGAATAAGTTCCAAATGGCTTCACTACCTACTGCCACGAGCACATTCCTGAGTTTTCCTTTATTTAAGCAGCGCTGAGGCATTGGGCTTTCGTGATGAGGAGCTGCCCACGTGGGCGCATTGGGCTCTGTGTCCTTTTCTGTACGTGGTGGTTTTTCACTTCGCTGTCTTCTCGAGAAGCTGAAGGGGGAGATAAAGAAGGTGCATGGGTTGGGCATAAATTAGTGCTTCCTTCCGCCCAGCCCAGTTCTGCAGGAGCCAAGATGTGGCTGGGGAGAGCTCGGGGGGAGTGGAGGCTGCTTCATGATTTGAGAGAGGTGGACAGCATCCTGCAGATGAAAATTGCCCCATTAGCTAAATGCAAATGTCAGAGGCCAATTTAAGCAGCTCCCTTTGTTTATTCTGCCTTTTGCACCGTTTTTAGCTGTTGGCCAGGACCCCTTATTGCAGGGCCAGTGGCTTTAGGGAGAGGAAGATGCTTGTGACCTGATGACTGTCAAGGGATGCTCTGAGGTCCCTGGACTGCAAGGAGGTTGAGGTGGGGTGTGAGTACATTTACCAGGGGTCAGCCTCCCTGAGGTTTGAGTCTCCTTCTCGGGGTCTCCAGGCCTGATAAGCTGGGCATCGAGCAAGGAAGCGAATACTTGGTTTGTCACGTATGCAAAGGACTGATGGTCCCCAAGCATGTTTTTTGCAGGTTTCCTCAATTCCCCTTGCACTTCTACTCCGGGCTTGAGGGTTTTCAGTGCGCAAATCCCGTGCCCCTCCATGCCTGCTGTGACAGAGCAGAACATTGCCCCAGCCGGTGTTAAACCTCTTTTCAGAGCATCCTGCGGCAGGCCAGGCTGCAGGGCTCGCTGCCAAAACCCTGAGAAACTCCAGAAGAGGTCTCCTGCTGGGTCCTGAGACTTCGGAGAAGAGCAAGACGGGAAAATAGACAGTGAGTGCTTCCCCTCGACAGCGCTGTCAGTCTCCACGCATGCTAATTTGTCTGCCCAACTGAGAAATACTTATGCACGGGGGCGATTCATCACCCCGCAGCAAGGTTGCTGGCAGCAGCCCAGCGTGATGCCTGTCTCCATGCTGGAGCTTGAAACGTGACCAAAACACCCCGCTTGATCCCCGCTGGTGGTAGCCAGGACGGGCAGGTGCGGTGGAGGGTGGTTTTTCGGGAGAGGGTTAATGGTGGGATCCCTCTGAGCCTGTGGTGGCAGGAAGCCGTATTGTGTGTTGACTTTAAACAGGAGGTTTGGGAGATCAGCTCTGGAGCAGAAAACAGGGGCTCGGGAGGAACAAACACTCGCTGCTTCAGAAGGGCGGCGATTTCCTTTTGGGTAAACACGTCATTAATCTCAGGGAGCACATTCTTTTCCATCAAAAGATAAGGGATTCGAGTTGCCTTTCTCAGGGCTTGGCCTTTTTGGATTGTTTTAACTGTGGCTTTTGCTCCTTCAATTACAGACTTTACATAATCTCTCATTTTGGGTTTGCTGAACTTATTATGGGTGCAGAGAAAGTCTTGGGCAGGGAAACTCCTTTCCTTCTTTCTCTAAAATTGGTCTGATCCTTCTCCCCCCACCTGTCGTATTGCCAACTTTTTTTTTTTCTTCACTAAAATGTGTCTGGTTTTTGCTGCTTTCTGCTCTGACGAAATTGAAACGTAAGTATGCTGTTTGTCCTAATTTATGAAACCACCTCCCTAGTGCTAACGAAAGAACAGGAGTTTATCTTGCAACACAAGTGGAAAAACACCGATGGGCTCCTCTCCCTGCCCCTCTTGCTGCTCAGCTTTGGTTTGGCATTTTTGAAGGTGCTGTTTGCCATGGCCAGCGAGGCATGGGGAGATGCTGGCTGTGGCACCCAGCGCTTAATTTTCAGGTGGCACCAGAGCTGCTGCCTGTGGCTTGGGGTGTGTGATTGCTTTCAGCTCTTGATAGTAAATGTAGGCTCTAAGGGTGAAATTACAGAGGGAATTTAGTCCCTTCCCATTCTGACTTCTTCTTTTTCCCAGTACTTCGTGCTTAGGGCTGCCGGCAGTCGCGTAGGTTGGGGTGTGGGGTAGAGCAGGAGCTGGGGAGCTCCCACATCCCCCATTTCTCAGTGCCCTAGCAGCTCAAGCAGATGCTCTGCAGTCTTTATGCACTGATCTTTTGCGTAATAGCTGCATTTTTATCACTGCATAATCATTGACCTGCATGTATTCAACACAAAAATTCCTCTCTGTTTTTGCCCTCTCCTAGTTTGAGGCTCCCAAAGCAGAAATACTGAGGCTGTGGGAACTGTCAGCAGGTAGGATGTGGCCCTGAGGACTGAGATGAGCCCAAGGCACGATGTCATTTGTGACATAAGGAGGGTGAAACTGCGGAGAGAGGTATCAGAAGTCTTGTTTGCTCTTCTCTGTCTGGGCTGCATGTGCTCCATCTCCAGCAATGGAGCTGTGCTGCTGCCCGCAAGTCCACCATGGAGCAGACGTGCTCCTGGCCCATAGCGAATGTGTGCTGATCTACGCTGGCTTGCGCGGTGCACACGTTGCACTAGGGCTGCAGAACAGGGCCACGTGGGTTTGGTGAGTGGGGTCCCCTGGGTAGACGTGTCCAGCGATAGCTGTTAGGAGATGGGAGCATCGATCTCTTCAGTCCATGCCATTCTCCTCTATCTCTGCTCCCCTGCAGCTCTGCTCTTTTCCTTCTGTTTATTCCCAGTCTTCCAGCCAACACTTGTATAACCAGAGGTGAAGGAGGAGATGTCCTGGAAAATGTTAAAACATTTCTGTATCCCCAAACGAGTTCAGCAAAGGTCATGTTTATTCTCTGTACCTGACAGCTCAGCTCTGCCTCTTAACCCACTTTGCTTTCATGACTCACCAGTTCCCCGTCTCTTAGGGAACTGGTGGGGACTTTCTGGTGGAAATCTGTTCATGCATCTCACAGACTGAACATCAGCCCACAGCAAGTTGAGCTGTGGACTGGTAGCATGGAAAAAACACTGTACTGTCCCCTGTCCGCCTCCAGCACTGCTTCCCTTGGACTGTTTCCCTTCCCAACCTTTCCATGTTTTTCTTGTACATCTCTGCCTCCACCTGCCCTGTACCAAGCTGGCAGGAGTAGGGCAATGTCTGGGACTAGTGATGGTAGTGTTGGACTTGCGTCGGAAAAAGTGTTGGGAGCTGGAGCTGGGCAGTTGCAAAGGCAGGGCTGCACAAGCGGCCAGGCCTTGGAAGAGCATTGGAGCTGTGATTGTTAATGTCAGTGTTAAACAAGCCCAAACACAGGAAGCCAAGTGTGTGCATGAAGGGATGTGGAGGGATGGGGCTTGTGACTGCACCGCTTTGATTTATTTTTTATTCTGCCTGGAAAGGTGATTCACGTGTTATTAATGACCCGGTGCCCTCTTCATGCCTCCTTGATGATGCCAACCCTCTGGAGAGGTGCAGCGTTTTCACTGACCTTCCTTAGTTGTGCTGTGGGGCGTTGCTGAGCTGTGGTTGCACGCAGCCAGACCTGCGTTGTGCTCTGGCACGTGCAAGTACCCCCTTCGCTGGGGAAGCCCAGAGCCACCCGGAGTGTGGCTGTGGTGGCACAGAGCATCGTTCAGAGCTGTTGTGTCGGGGGATCCTGTGCTGCTTGTTGCCTCACATTAAATGTCAGTATTTGCATAGTGTGGGGGGACCACAGAGATAAAAAGACTGTGGGGTTTGGATGACAGTCATGGATTTGCATCCATCTCGTCACATCCATAGTTGCTATGTGGATGGTAATCATGTGTATCTGTAACTGCACACTGAGATGCTGAAAAACCTGGTGGTTTGACATCAAAATCATGCTTCATTAAAGCCAGTCATGCCTGACTTTCCCTTGGCAAGTGAAGACACTGTTCTTGTGTGATAGGTGATGGGTAGTAAGTACTTTTTGGTGAGTTTAGTGACCACCAGACCATCCATGGATGAACTACTTCTGCAGGCAGGGGAAGAATTAGTATTGCAAGGACTTTGAAGGGAGAATTTCACTCCTCTGCTGTAGGACGCTTTGGCCTATATCGAAATTAATGTGGTTTAGGCCACCCCAACAGTCATCTGATAGACTGCAGCTTCTGAAGTTTACCAACCTGACAGGGCTTGACTTCGCCACCAGGGACTTAACAGCTCAGAAGTCCTGGGCTTGGGCTTTTCCCTTGGCTAAGTGTGGAGGAGGAAAATGCAAGTTTGTGGCTGGTGAGGAGTGAAGCTTTATCTTACTGCAGAGGTGTGTGTTGAGGTGAGGATGGCAGCTGGAGGATTGGGCTGTGAGGACCATTCCTGTTTCTCCACACTGGTGTGCCTGGGTATCTCCAGCACCTGCACCAGGACCTCGATCCAGGCATGTGTTTGGATTAGTGTTGAGGGGGAATGGCTGAATTTTGGAGCTTACACCAGAAGGGTTTAGAGATGGAAGAAGAAATGGGAAAGAGAGAGAGAGGAGATAATTATACCAAGGGTATGTAATTACTCTTTGTCTGCCCATGTCTTACATCACACAGGATCCTGCAAACACTGGGATCAGACCTGGGAAATGTGCTGCAAGGCAAACACTTCCAGCTGTTCCTCTGAAAGCAAATCTCAGCAAGCACCTTCCAGGCAGGAACGTGTGGGCTTATTTAGGAAAAGGAAAAAAAAAATCTC
>NW_010269378.1:0-200 GCF_000690775.1 Eurypyga helias
GGCGCGCCGCGGGGCCGGCCGCCCACAGCCGTAGTGATCTGGAAGGGCCATCCTCCCCTTACGTCTCAAATCGCTGCCCCTGGTTCTTCCAGGAGGCGTGGGCAGCGGCGCTGGACTCGACCTGGCTGTCCCTGGGCGGTGACCCGTGGTCACGAGTGGGTGTGGGGTATGGCTTGTGGTCAGGGCGGGAAAACACGGGG
>NW_010269378.1:351-1494 GCF_000690775.1 Eurypyga helias
GACCCCTCCGTGGCTGCAAGTCAAAACCAGGCTGAAGAGGTGGGCTCCTCCAGCTGGGGCCAGGCCACCATCCCACTGTGAGCTGTCTGCGGTCTCCAGAGAGAGCCCCCAGGCAAACAGAGCTGGAGGAACCGGCTCCGGGCTGAGTTTGCCCAGGTACACAAAGCCTCTGGCATGGGAATGATCCTACCCAGAAGCTGTAGGGCCACCAGCCCTACATGGCCACTCGGTGCCAGGCGTTACTGAATAAGGACAAGGAGGAGGACCTGGCCTTTCCGACCATTCCCAGCCTATGGCTCTGCTTCCAGCAGCCTCGCTGCAGCCGGGGCCCTCAAGTGCCCCTGGATTTACTCTGGCTAGTGGGGAGCCCATCCTCCCCTCCCCATGGAATCCCTCAGTGCCCTGCTCTGCTTTGCAGCCACCGGCACTCCCCAGGGCAGGCGGGAACCCGCTATGCTCCCGGGTCTCTTTCATTTTCTGGAACAAAGCGGCCTGTTTTCATCAGGAAGCAGTTGGCAGCGTCCCACCCGCCAGAGATGCTGGACCATCATCCAAGCTCAGCTTATTTTCATCAGCCTTTTTCTCCTGAATAGGCCAAGACAAGCAATAGGCAAAGGCGGTCACGTGGACAGCAGTTTAATGAAGAACATATAAAAACTGGAAGCAGAGGGAAAGTGATGGGACAAGGAGATGCCAGAAGGGAAAAGATGCAGAAGTAACGAATCAGCAGACATTTTCCATGGACAATGGCCAAAAAGCAGGCGTGATCATAAACAGCCGAAGTTGCTGCTTTCTGTACACAGAGAAACGTGGCAGAAATAGACACATTTCGTTGCCTTCACAGGTTGGAATATTGAACATCGGTCACCCTACACAGACCCAGATGATTTTGTAGGAGGTTTCACTGAAATGACCCCGTTGATGTGAGTTTCTGTTTAGCCAGGGGTGCAGATTGGACAAAGTACTGCAGTTTTCAGAAGTAAGACACAGGAATTGAATGGAGATGAAGCTGCGGGCAAAGCAAACACCTCCCCTGGGCCCAGCGGGGCGGTGGCCGAGCCCAGGGACCCGAGTCTGTCCTCGGGAGATCCCCTCAGTGGAAGCAGCCGGCCGGCGGCAGTGCCGTTCCTCCGGCAGCCCCTC
>NW_010269379.1:0-1622 GCF_000690775.1 Eurypyga helias
TGTCCCTGCCCATGGCAGGGGGGGTGGAACTAGATGGTCTTTAAGGTTCCTTCCAACCCTATCTATCCTATGAGTGTGTGACTCTATGATTTAAGTCTTAATGAGAATTTTGAAAAAGAAAACCTGAAGAAGCTTCCTAATAGAAAGTTACTTATATATATGTTATTGCATGTGTGGTATAATTCAATTTTTCTTCAGGCAGACTTGATACTCAGATCAAGTTTCTACTTTCTGTAGCTTGAAATACCAAATAAACTCAACATGCGTCTGTCACAACAGTAGTTCTTTTACATTTTAGATAAGAACATCAATACTTGGTATAAAGATATCTGCCCTGCAAGACTAGCAGACTTCCTGTTTGATGTTGAAAGTGGAGAATGGTCTGTGAAACCCTTTCCTTTTGGAAAGATGACTGTAGCAACTGTACATCAGAGCTTCCTATGAAAGAAGAAGAATTTGCAAGTTGTCCTTATACAGAAGCTAAAACCTACAGGCCTTTTGGAGGGGTCGGTTGCAAAGTCTGCCATAGTTTTTTTTGGGCCTGTCTGATCAGTGGGAGCCAGGCTGTCCTGCAGTCTGGGGTATTCTTGTATGTCACAAGTTCCTCCAGGTTCTTTGTGGAGGTGATCATGCGCACAGCAATGGGACTGTGTGATCTTAAAAGAGCTCTGCACTAAGCTCTTTTAAGAAGCAACATTTACTATAGTTTCAGTATGACATTCAGGTTCTGCATATGAGGCAGGACCAGAGGCAGTGGGCACAAAGTGAAACACAGTGAAGTTAGTCTGAACATTGGGAGACAGTTTTTCACAGTGAGGGTGACCGAGCATATATGCTCACATTGCCCAGAGAGGTGGTGGAGGCTGCACCTGGGGAGATATAAAACTATCTGGACATGGTTCTGGGCAAGCAGCTCTGGGTGGCCCTGCTTGAGCAGGGAGGCTGGACCAGATGACCTCCAGCTGTGCCTTTCCTCCTCAAACCCGCTGTGATGCTGGGGCACTGACTGCCAGGGCTGTGGGCACTTCTCTGGTTCTTCGGAGCAGTTACATGGAAAGCAGCTGATTAGTGTTCCTGTTGGATATACTTGACTCTGGCTGCGGTTAGTCAGGCTGTTAACTTTGTGAGTTCTTGGATGAATGAACTAGTGAGTTACTTTACCTGTGAGATAGAGAGATGAGGCTGGAGAAGCACAGACTCTTTTAATCTCTGGAGCCTTTTGCTAATTAGGACTATTCATTACCTCTGTAGATGTAGCTTAGCCATTTAAATGTAACTTTTCATTTATCTTGTTGCTTAGTGATACCTGCTTAGGTGTTCCTAGAGCTAAATTCAAATGCTCTATTCATTAGATACCTGTTCTGCAGTGCTGCTCTTAGCAAGAGTAGACGTATCCGTGGAAGTTGTTCAGCCAGTCTTCAGGATACTGTCAGCTTATTTGCTGAGCATCCTTTCCTGCTTTCTGAAGCTGTTGATGAACTAGTTTAACACACTAAGGCAAATGTAAGTTAAGAGAACAGACTGTTCCACAGCAATGACACTACCTGTACCTCTCCTTGCTAGTGCTGCCAGTGAAATGCTAGCTGTAGGCTCACGACGCACGGCATCCTTGTCTCGAAACT
>NW_010269380.1:0-6425 GCF_000690775.1 Eurypyga helias
ATCATTACTATTAAGATGCCAAAAAAAAAGTTATACCCAGGCTACCGTTTTTATCTGAATGAAAAAGAACACATTTAAGTATGTCATTTCAGCATTAACTAAATTTTGCTGATGGATTCTGACATCTGTTAATGTATACACCAAACAGTGATAACTTTAAAAACATAGAATGAAATTACAATTTGAATAGTTCTGCAATCGTATTTCATTCCTGGAACAGTATGTTTTATTTTTAAACAGCAGAAGTCATAGAATCATAGAATCACTAGGTTGGAAAAGACCTTAGAGATCATCCAGTCCAACCGTATCTGTCCACCACTAAACCATATCTCTCAGCTGTCCACCACTAAACCATATCTTTCAGCACCTCATCCACCCGTCTCTTAAACACATCCAGGGATGGCGACTCCACCACCTCCCTGGGCAGCCTGTTCCAGTGTGTGATAACCCTTTCAGTGAAGAACTTCTTCCTTACATCCAGTCTAAACCTCCCATGGTGCAGCTTGAGTCCATTCCCCCTCGTCCGATCATCTGTCATTAGGGAGAAGAGACCAACACCCACTTCTCCACAACCTCCTTTCAGGTAGTTGTAGGCAGTGATCAGGTCTCCTCTCAGCCTCCTCTTCTCAAGGCTAAACAAGCCCAGTTCCGTCTCTTTGACTTATCCTAAGTTTTTAGGATAAAAATCGATGCAAAAATATATCAAGCTATACCCTTACTAAATGACAACAGCTGGCTTGAAAAATTATTTGTGGATGAAAATACTATACAACAATTCTTGCCAGAATTTTTAGATGTAAAAAATACATATTCCAGCTATGTATTATTTAATGTCATTAAAAAGTGGAAAGCATTCATAAATTATTTTTTTTAAATTACTTTCCCAATCTAAATAAAATATTCCTTTGATATTGTTAAAATGTACTTCTGTTTGTGTTGCCTAGTTAATGTTTCTTCTTGGGATTATTATAGGGATCACTAAGCACAGTGCTAAGAGATTCTGAAAGCTTGGCTTCGTAGTATCTAACACATAGTCCTTCCTGTACAGGTATATTTATAGTTACTATATTTTTTTATAAAGAATCCAAATTAGGTCATTGGGTTTATCTAATGTAAACATGAACACAAGATAACAGGTAACACTTTAAAACAAGGACTATCAACCTGTTTACTAGTATGGGCCACACAGAGATTTTGGGTCCATCTATCCTGTCACAACAGGTTGTATGATTGTGGCAAAGCTGGCATTTTATTTCCATGCACCTGCCCTTCACAGACACATGAAAGGAGGTGCTGTAAGATTTCGGAATATTGAACCTGCAAAATGGATACAACTGGCATCTATTTAAAGATGTTACACTCATACCTGCCATTTCTGTACTTATACATCAGCTACTGCTTAAATCTCTCTATAGAGATTTTTATCTCTATAAAACAGCTTCTCTATAAAACACTGTTTTTTTAGCAGCCTTTGAGAATTCAACATAATGACAGGATCCAGTCCGTTGAAAGCCTGAGATGGAACTACTCCTTTCAAAGTAGATAGATTTCCAGTCTCTAAAAACAAATACTGAATGAAAAAAAGGCAACAGGTTGTCTTTTGGGGTATTCCTTGTTAGAGGATTTCTAATTCCAAACCATACTAATATGCTTTGCCCCACCTATATTTTGTGATGTTTTTGAACAGTCCTGGACTATGGAGAACGAGCCATGTTAACTATCCAAGAAGATTTACCTGGTCAGAATGCAAACACCAAGAGAATGTACAGCATGAGCAGAAAAGCTTTCTGTGACTGAATTACACTAAGATCTACAAACTGAAGAGACCTTGAACTGTGAAAGAAAATTCCACATATTTTTTAAGAAAAAAAAGTGTGAATATTTAATAAGTTAATATATCTGATAAATCTATAAAATAATAAAATAGGAAAAACAGAGGTCAATTTTTCCTCAAAATTATTGCAGCAATCATTACATTCAAATGCTTCCTTAAAATAATGGAAAAAACTAATTTTCAAAATATCTTACTTTATCATCAGATAAGATATATTATTTTAGAGTAAAATCAGTTCCAGTTTCAAATGTAATATTCCAATTACCTTTGTTAAGACAGAACAGTAATAGTTGTGCTGGTTAACAGAAATACAACAGTAGGAAGGGGCCTGGACAACATTGAAACTCCAAGCAGAAATTTATTGTGAAAACATGTTTGTTTGAATTTTCAGACTGGTAAATGACAGAAATAAATGTCAAAAAAGTTCAAAAATAAAAGTAGATACATGAAAAAATAACTGCCATTAAAATGTCACCCCCTGCCATGTGATATTACTGTTAGCGCTCTAGAGAAAATATGGTGTTGGGAAATTATGTCCAAAACAGAGTATATACAAATATGTACACCTATGTGCACTAAAAATAATAAAGCAACAGATGAGTTCATTTGCATATAATATATCACGTAAGTATTTTTTTCATTTAGTGCTTTGAAAAGCATCAATTATCCAGTTAAGAATGGAAAAATAATAACAGGATAAGACTTTTTAAGATAACTACATTCATAGCAGAACAAATTTTAGCTGCTATTATATTGTTATTGTTTCAGACAATCCGGAATACAGTGGTTATACTACAATAAAGTACTAGCAGTTGCATAGAAATCTAGTTATAAACAACAATTTGCCTCAGTTCTTGTTTTTGTACCAAATAGTAATCAATTCTAGAAACTAATTTAAGAAATTCTATAAACAGACATTATACAAATTTCATCCTGGTTGCTTGCTTGAAATAGCAGGCAGATTTGATTTAGGTAATATTCCTTCCATTTTAGTTTCTTATACTAAACACCACTGTGACAATGAAATTAATATTTTAATAAAAAACATTTCTATTTCATACATAATAATATACTGATATAACTGTACTACTACTATCAGAATACTTAGTGGGTTTGGTCAAAATCTATTTTTGCAAACTCACTCTCAGTCAAAATTAAAGTATAAGGAATGCACAGAAAACTCATGTATTGTCTAAAGACATATACTTTATATGTCTTGAAAACTGGTAACAAAAATCTCAGGCCATTCAGTATGCTTGAATTCTGCATACTAGTACAAGTCTCTTATTTGGGGTTCATTCCTCACTAATTACACACCTGAAGTGTATTTTCAAAAATCCCTACCTGGAAACAAAAAGCATGTATTAATACTGCTAGTCTTGAACTCTTCTAATTCTCTTATCCATCAGCATTAAACCTGATTTTAAAGGCCTAAGACTTTAGAAAAAGCAGTACATTGGAAAGAAAATTGTACCGTGATATGCACCGCTCTGTGTGAAGGGATGACAATCATTAAAATAACTTAAAAATTTGAGCAGTTTTAACATAAATCTGCCTTTAGAACTTGACTGAAAAAGGCAGAAAAAGAAAAAAAGGTGGAAAAATAACTTCATATTAGCCAATTTCCATCATTATTTTCAGATTATGTAGTTTTCATGGCTTTCTATGACTGATGGGTAACCAGAGGCTAGCCTGTTATCAAATTTGGAGATTGAATTCTATCCTTTACAAACAAGGTGTTCCATTACTTTCATGTCACAGAAGCAAGGAATATTATTTTTGTTGTTATTATCATTAATGATTATTATTACTCCTGCCCAGAAAAAAGAGGGGGATTAAAGTATAACACAGATTTGTTTTGCAAGACTTAATTTGTTTGAGTTCCAGTTGCTTAGATGGGGCATTATGTGTTCCGTGCTCCCTGAAAAACCTGGATTTCCTGCTTGCTCTCCAAATAAATTAGTACACTGCAGGCTTTCCAGACTAAGCCACTCTGCAAATAATCTCAGGAATGAAACTCAGGATGTTTTTTCACCTTTTTTTTTTCTACACTCACTATCTAGTAAAGAGGGAATGGGAAGAGTGGACATAAAATAGCCTTTTAGAGACAATAAATTCACCCTGAATTTATATAAAGATGAAGATGTGAAAAGCCTTTACTAAATATTCAACAAATACTTTTTTGAAGTCACAAATTGACTGGAAATGTTGAGAAAACTTAATTTACCGGTAACCAGAATTCCATGAAATTCCAAGTCCACATGTGTATTTACACTTTGTCACTGCTACACTGAGCTAAGAAATACTTTTTGGCCTTGTAACAAATGAGCCAAAATATCAGTCTGTAAAGTGGAACACAGTCCCTTGTGCATACACTGCATATAATACATCAGTAGATTGGACTAAATAGGAAAAGAAGGGGAAGTGAGTACAAATATTACATGCAGTTCTTTAAGAACCCCCTTTTTGGTAAATTAGTTTTTCTTTAAAACTCTAAGGAACTGTCACCACATCAAAACTTTAGTGATTCCAAGCAATGCCCTGATCACTTAAAATTACTTTGAGTCCTTCCTGTGAATAAGAATCTTCATTACAAGCTGCCAACAATAGCTAATTCAGCAAGAGTACACTGCTGTGAGAGAACAAACAGAAACAGCAAGAAACCATGATACACGTCCCCAAGAAAGGGATGTTTTAGTTAAATTTGTAGGTCAATGAAATGTATTATAAGCCTTCAAGGCAGTTTCATCCTTTCTGGCTCGAAAGAGGTTTCAGTGCAATCTGTTATTCTTCAAAAATCCACCAAAGACAAATGTTCAAGAATTTTGGGACTGTATTTGAGATCTAATGCTTGATACATGGCCAACTTCATAGTCACAGGTCCTTCTGAAAACTGTGTCAGTTATATGGAGAAGACATACTAATGAAGGTGGAAATTAGTTATTAAATACCAACCTATTACGTGGGCCAAGCACAGTGCTCGCATTTATTCCTGAGACATGTGGATGAGAAAGGTCTTTTTATTTGCCTAGGCAGATATTCAATTCTTCATTTGACTTCTCAGCTTAAACTTAAAAAGTACGCAGTATTTTTTTAATCCTCTTGAAGAATGCTTTAAATTCATTTGGATACAGTATGTATCATCAGAGACAGAGCAGGGTGCCCCCCAACTCTAACCTATTCTAAGTAACAGAGAAATCATCTCATGAAGAAAAGGACACTTTGCCTTAATGGGCTTAACTCTCATGTTAAGTATACTAGTGTGTGCCAGAGAAATGAATTACAGTCTATTGTCAGAGTCTGTACTTCTGATTATAAAGCTGATCTGACCTTAAATAAGGTGGCGAGAGACCTCCTGGGCCTAAACAAGTGCCCAGGCTTCAGAGATATCCTTGAGGCATCTTGGCAGACTCATTCTCAGATACTGAACAAGTGCCAGAGGGCACCAAGAACTTGGAGAAAATGAACTGGAAAAGAAAATCTATTTCAGAAAAGATTTATATATGAGAGGCCTGACACTAAAGTGTACTCAGAAAGGTGAGATCACCATACCAAGTCACGTTCCTTTGCAGGGCAGATGGCAACAGTCATGGCATGGGCACTAATGCTTTTGCTGCTAGAGGTATCTTACTTAGTCTTTGGCTTAGATCAACCCTCTTTGTTTCCACAGCAGAATCTGATGATGAGTCATGACCTCAAGCCCTTTTCAGGTGATAAGAGCAGCCACTCTGACTGCTGAATGAGAAACCAATCTATATTCTAACTGGACATGATCTAGGTTCCCAAAATCTGACAGTTCTAAGAGACTAAGAACACAAACAAACAAACAAAAAATCTCAGTAAAATAAATTTACAAGTCTGTCTGTGCCAGGTGTGTTATGAAAAAGCCCAAGCAATTTCATATCTGTGAAGGAAGAACAAATATATAACAGTAAGTAGATCTCATTAAAAAAACCCAACCAACCAACCAACACCCCCCTATTCCAATATAGGAATCTAAACTCAACCTCAATCATTAACTAACTTTATGGCATATATCTCAGCAAAATAGTTTATGAAAATTCAGAAATTGTTCTCAGCAGAAAATTTACCAGCTTAAGATTCACAGCTGTGTACATATTTAGGCAGTTCTTTGAGTCTTTTATTTCTTATCATCAACACACGCTCTCAGTGTGTGACCTCCTGAAACAGTGTCTTTAGTCAGTATTCTCCTTCAAAGCTAGTTCTCATCACACAATACTGATGGTGACTTTTTTCCCAAAAGTAGTCCTCTAAGAAGAATTTCACCAGCTGTAACTTAATATAACCATTTCTTGGTGTATATTAGGATATTTCAGATATGAAGAAAAATATTTTGTCAGAACAGAAATGTTTGGTCAGCAAGAACCGGTTGTTTAAATAGCAGCATTCACAACAGATACGGCTTGTTATTGTACTTTTACCATCTGACACTAAAATCAGGACCAATTTATTTAGGTTACTATTTGTTCAATGCTAAAAAAAGTCATGTTCAGCAAATATAAATGTTATCTTTTAAGCAGAACTTACATCCTAAAGGCAAATTCACATAATAAGATCAGACATCTCTTTC
>NW_010269380.1:6449-11009 GCF_000690775.1 Eurypyga helias
TCCCTTACCCTATTCTATTGCTCCACCACTGTTTTCCTTGGCTAAGTTTTTGACTTGTTATACAAGTTATTTTACTCACTATGGTAGAAATAATCACATTAAAAGCAAAAGAGACCTTGCACTCTTGTATTAGCACTGAATTGCTAGACTATCATAATACTTTGTTCCTCAATGAATTAATATGCAAAGACTCTTTCAGCAGCACACACTGAACATTTCTCCAGATCACTGCAATTGTTCTAGATTATCACCCCCCACGCACCCCTAAAGCAGACAGTGATAAAAGTTTTGATATGATTTCCCTATAGACATAACATTTCTATCAAACAGATGGGTTGATTTCCTCAATCTTTCTAATAAGAATTAAAGGAAATTAAAAAAGGATTTATTGACTGATGGCAGATGGCTGAAGAATTTTGCAGAGTTATGACTCATGTAAATTACAACAAAAGCAAATTCAACCTCTTGCTATGGACAAGAGGTTAGTTCTGCATTAAATTAGGAGCATTGTACCCAGATGTTAAAAAAAAGTAAACACTTTACTTTGTCCGACATGACCACGTTAAGACATCAACATGGTCATTGTACATAGTGCAGGCCTACGTTGCATTCTTGGGAAGGAGACTGAAGAAACGCATCATAAAACACATTATGCTCAGACTTAAGTAGCTGCTGCCTGTCTGCATACTTTAACTTGTCTCCTGCAGTCCCAGCTCCTCAAAAGCTATAGCCTCCTCCACGTCTACTAACAGATCCTATTGATTTGCGTTCCTCATGAACAAAGCAAAGAAGAAAACAGCTAGAAGGAAATACACAAACAGTAGAGCCTTTTGTTTCAGTGTTATCCCATCTCCCACAAATATGAACTCATCATATACTGTACACATCATACTGGAACACTTATTATTCACAAGTCTAAGGAAAACTGACTTGATATCAGGTCATAATGAAGTCATCACCTCCCTTTTTCACAGCTCAGGTTGAATACCAGTAGATTAATAGCATTCTCTACCAAAGGTACATATTGTTGCTCCTGAAGTTTCAAAGCCATCAGCAACTGGAAAGCTATGGAAAACTACCCAGTAAACTACCAGTTTGCTAACACCATCCATACAAATAGCAGAATACTGCAGTAAATTGTTCACCCAGCCTGGTAAACATGTGGAGCTGTCTCTCCATTCTACATTTTCCCCGCCGATGAAAGTTTTTGATACTTTCTTCAAGACAGACATAATTGAGAGGATTCTTTGCAGTCACATCAGGCTCCTAAGAAATACCCAAACACAGGTTACTGAACAATGTTCTACAGAAGACAGGTATGTTAGCAGAGAATGTTCAGCCTGGTATTTCAGCTCACAGTAAGTGTTGCTTTTGAGTGCCTCACCACCCTCTCCATGAAGAAATTCTTCCCGGTATCTAATCCAAACCTCCCCACTTTTGATTTAAACCCATTACCCCTTGTCCTGTCACTACAGGCCCTTGTAAAGGGTCCTCCCCAGCCCCTTCAGGTCCTGGAAGGTGCTATAAGGTCTCCCCAGAACCTTCTCTTCTTCAGGCTGAACAAGCCCAATCCTCTCAGCCTGTCCCTATAGCAGAGGTGCTCCAGCCCTCTGAGCATCTTCATGGCCTCCTTTGGACTCACTCCAGCAGGTCTATATCCTTCCGATGTTGAGGGCTCCAGGCCTGGACACAGTACTCCAGGTGGGGTTTCAGGAGAGCAGAGTAGAGAGGGAGAATCATCTCCCTTGATCTGCTGGCCTGTAACAGCTTCTCCTGATACAGCCCAGGATACGGTTGGCTTTCTGGGCTGGCAGTGCACACTGCCGGCTCATGTTCAGCTTTTCATCCACCAAGTGTATTTCAAGTGTAATATGTACTCAGAAACAGTTTTCTTCAGTAACGCAATACAGATACTTGAAGAACTTGAATGGCTGGCTATATGCACATGTAAATTGAGGGACATGACCCATCATACATCTATTAAAAAACAAGATTAGTCCAGTTCAGTCAGTGGTAATATTGCAAGTCTGCTGAAACTAGTAGCAGTTTTGCTCTGTGTGTCTAGTTTACAAAGCCAACAGGAATGTAATAAACTTATGAAACAGCAATTAAACTGATCAGAGATACAACCCTCGTTTTACTTAATATAGCAATGTATTTTAACACAAACATACATACACACACAGAGAAATTTTAGCTTTGACAAAAAACATAAACCTCTACAAATCTAGCCAAACCAATCAATCAGTTTACAGAATTACTTTCAATTCTTAATAGGTCCATGGATAACACTCAATTAATGCAGTCAATAATTTGTCACATATGCTTACTACTGCTAGTTTTCAAAGGTGTTTTCCATGTCTTGTTCTTAGCCAACAGTGACAGCTACGTTATTAAGAAGTGATCTGCAGAACTGCTTTGTGAAAACTGTAGCTAGAAAATTTAGATTTGTTGTTTCCACTAACATGGTGGTAAGATATGTGTTCCTTATCCCAAGTCTAACGGAATTTCAACCCATTTATATACTAAGTAAGTTCAATCAAAAAATTTAGACCTTTTTGCTTTCAATTAAAGCTAAAAACAAGTCTATATCATTTATACTGTATTTACTATGGACACCAGTCATTTAAAAATGGAGAAGTGAAGCAGTTGAAATCTTAAGTTGAATGCTTAATTGACCTTAATGAACTTTAAACGAGTTTTTAAACAGGTGTATGTGGGATGAAAACTTGAATTTTGCTCAAGGTTAAAAATATATTTTCATAGAACATTCATACTTAATACAACTAACTTATCTTTTGAAAGCTGTGTTAGAATTCTAATTATCTTTAATAATTGAAACAGATCTCTTCACATTTGACTGTTGACATTTTAAAAAACCAAGTCTTGCTTGTAAATTACTGTTATAGAATGCGGCAATTAATTGTATTAAATTGTGCTTAGCTGGAAAGGACATAAGACAACATCTAGCTTTCTTCCATAAGGTAGAATTTTCCCGGAAGTAGCAAATGTAGGGTGCAATACCATTTTATTTTATTTTTTCAAGGTAGACCCAAAGATAAGTATAAGAAAATTTGTTTAATTTATATACAAACAACTTAAAACATAATATGATTTGCAGATTTATTGATTTAAAGACATTTAATAGAGCGTATCTACATATTAATTGAAGCAAGTTAATAAACATGAAGTTTGGAAAAAAGATGCATAGGACAATGACATGATGGAACAAAAATATTTTTCAATATAAACAAGGAAGTGTCACGTGAGTTTTTTAAAATGATTCAGCCAAGCCATGTATTTGATGCTAGCAAAACCAAGCATAAATTAGCTGAAGTTGCCTATAACTCATAGTTAAAATGAATTGTTAATAGTCAAAAAAGTTTCAGTGCAAACAACCATTTTCATTGAAGCACAGACAGTAAGAGCTAGAGAGTGTAATCACATGCTATTTCAAGAAAAATTTACAACGGTATTTATGGGTGTGATGTGTTGGGCTTGGCTGGAGGTTGGGTGCACAGCAAAGCTGTCCTATCACTCCTCTCCCTCAGCTGGGCAGTGGAGAGAAAATATAACAAAACACTCATAGGTAGAGAAAAGGACAGGGAGGGATCATTCAGCAATTATCATCATGGACAAAAAAGACTCAACTTGAGGAAAGATAAATTTATCACCAATCAAATCAGAATAAAGGAGAACTAAACCAAAATCTTAACACACCTTCCCCCCACCCCTCCCTTCTTCCCGGGCTCAACTTCACTCACTTCCTCCTCCCTGCCAGCAGTGTAGGGGGACAGGGAATGATGGTTATGGGTCAGTTCATCACACACTGTCTCTATCCCTCAGGGAGAAGATTCCCTACATTCTTCCCCTGCTCCAGAGTGGATCCCCCACCCCGGGGGTGCAGTCCTTCAGGAACAGCCTGCTCCAGCGTGGGATCCCCATGGGGTCACAAGTCCTGCCAGCAAACCTGATCCAGCGTGGGATTTGCTTGGGGTCACAGTCTCCTTCAAGCATCCACCTGCTTCACTGTGGGGTCCTCCCTGGGCTGCAGGTGGGTCTCTGCTCTGGCCTCTAAAGCACCTCCTCCCACTCCCTCTTCATTGATTGTGGTGTCTGCATAATTGTGTGTCTCAGATCTTTCTTACTCTCTCTGCTGCAAAATTCTCCTCTCTTCAGTTTTTTAAACATGTTATCACAGAGCTATTACAACTGTCACTGATGGCCTTGGCCAGCGATGAGTCCGTCTCAGAGTCGGCTGGCATTGGCTCTATCACACGAGGAAACTTTTGGCAGCTTTTCACAGAAGCCACTCCTGCAGCCTCTCTACTACCAAAACCTTGCCACACAAACCTAATACAATGGGGAAAAAACAGTTTATCATGCACTGAATCCTCAGCAAAAATGCTCAATAAATATTCCTACATGTACAGCAATACTGTTTGAACTTTCTTCAGCACCTCCAAACCTCCTTAAAATTTATTTCCACTTTTTACATTCTCATCTCATCTCTGTAGTATTTTGTATTCTCTCCATTATGTTTTTGTCGTGGTTTAACTC
>NW_010269381.1:0-216 GCF_000690775.1 Eurypyga helias
ATCCTGCTGCCTCCTGTCACGGAGCTTGTTCCTTTGTGCCGCCTTTCGAGGAATCAAAGCAGACACGGTTGTGACACGTAGCCGGGCGGGTCAGAGGTCAGATTTCACAATCCCAATTACAATGATTTCTAATGATGTTTATCTTGCGGGCTCCAACGGCTGGGAGCTTTACAAGAGGGGTCTGCTCCCCTCCCCTCTGCTTGGAGGGCCATGGGT
>NW_010269382.1:0-593 GCF_000690775.1 Eurypyga helias
GCCGGCGTAGGGCTTTGCAGTCGGGTAACGGCAAGCCCCTTCTGGGCGTGAGCGAGGGTGACTGCAGCCTCCCAGGGTTTTTCAGAGCTTCTTTAGGTCTGAAGGGAAGGCTGCTCTGCTGGCACAACAGGGCAGATAACCTGATCGCTTCGTTAGGGGGGGATGAGGACAGAATCGCCGGTGACCCCCTGGCATCCTATTTACGCTCAAAGCTGAAAGCTTCCCCCTGCAGAAGAGAGCTCCTTATTCACCCTCTCCAACTATAATTAAATTATAGATGGCAAACTAAGTTCTTTAGTGCCCCTATTAAAGATGCATGGGTCCAGCCTTTTTTTGGAGCATGTTTGAGGAGGAACCGCACCGAGGCAGGTAACGGCTGCTTTTCCAGGGAGCTCGCCCCGTGCTGCTGAACAGCGATGAACCCGCTCCATCGGTTTTAAGAGGGAGGGCCAGGAGATAACCCTGAGCTGCAGGAACTCCAGCACCGGGTTTGCAGCAGTTTTGGTTTTAATGCGTGCGTACGGCCGCCGGCTGCTTCACCGAGCGGGGGTCCTCAGGCTCTTCTCACCCATCATCCCCCCGGACTAAGGTGG
>NW_010269382.1:640-1480 GCF_000690775.1 Eurypyga helias
CTCCCCCACCAGCCCCCCGGACGAAGGTGGTCCCTGCAGCCCGCGCTGACGCGGGGCTGGGAAGGGGGAGCTGAGCCCTGATACACCGGCGTGAGCAGGGCTCGTGCTGCAGAAACCACGCGTGGCTCTCCCAGGCGGCACGGCCGGGCTGGGAGGGTTTGGCTGGGAACCGGACTCAGACCTTGGGTATCCGCAGGATAAACCAAACCAGCTCGCGATGCTGCAGGCATTGAACTCCATGTTTGCTCACCCAGCAACCTCAGGTTTTGCCGGGGGACCGGGAGAGCGCCGGCTGGGTGCTGGGAGGCAGGAGCCCCTGCTCGTCGCACCCCTCGAGCAGGCGGCCCGGGGACGGGGACGGGGACGGGGATGGGGACGGGGCAGAGCAGGCAGCAGCAGCAGAAGCACAGCGTGGTACAAGGGGTGTGCTCAAGGGAGGGCAGGGAGGTTCGGGTCTGATGGGTCTCCAGGAGCTCAGCGAAGGGCCAGGCCAGGGAAGGTGGGTCCAGGTGGACGGGAAGCTGTCGGTGCTCGAGGCTGTAACCGGCTGCAGCAGTTTCCCCCTTTCCCAAGGGAGCTCATATGACCCGAGGCTCCGGCCGCCCGCACTGGGCAGGGTCGGACACAGCAAGGATCTCTGTAAAGCCATCGCTTCTGGCCAGGCGCCACTGGAATTCCTCACAGGTCTCCCAGCAGATGCATGGCCTGGCCGCCTGGAGATGCTGGGATGCACCAGAGGAGTGCCTGCTCTGGAGGAGGTTTGGCAAACACCATTCTGCCTCAGGCTCTGCCAACCTTCAGCTCCCAGCCCGGCTGCTCTGGAAGCTGCTGGAGGAGCCG
>NW_010269382.1:1622-24394 GCF_000690775.1 Eurypyga helias
GGTGCCTTGCTCGTTGCCCACAGATCACGGGGGTGTCCCCTGCCAACCTTTGCCCCAAGCCCCGTGGCTCAGAGCTGTGGCACTGCGACGGCTTGGCCCTGCAACCCCCAGCAAGATGTCCGTGCTGTGACCCTTCTCAGCAAGGTCCAGGTAAGCTGAATTCATGGGGCCTTGCTGCCCACACTGAGCCCAGAGCTGAGCTCCCGTTCTCTCAGCGTGGCAGCCCAGCCCAGCCCAGCCCAGCGTGCATTTGGGCACCTGCTGGGGTGAGCACCGGGGTATCCATTTCCACACAAGCAGACACCCCGAGATGCTGAGGGAAGTGGCCATCGACAACAACACAAAACTAATTTCAGGTACCAGGGTGTTAAAAACCTTACCATGAAGCTTTTGTGCTGAGGACAGGAAGGCAAGAAGGGTGATGCAAGCCTTTCTGCAGGGCAGTATGTCAGCGCTGTCCGTGGCCTGAGCCCGGGAGAAAGCAGCTCACAGGAAGTGGGGATGGCAGCCAGGGGGTTGGAAGCCAAATCCTTGGCGGTAGGGGGCTCCGATCCCAGTGCTGTGCTGTGAACTGATGGCACAGCTGGAGACTAACAACAAGGATTATAAAGCCATTTCCAAACCCCAGTCCATCCCTGATTGGCACTGATATTCCCTTCATCCCTTCCTCCAGGGATGAGAATTGAACTCCCCTTTGTCACTGGAGTCAGTGAAGACAGCGTAGGGGAGCTTGGTGCACGCGCGGTGCCTGTGCGCCTGCCCTGCCCCAGCCGCTCCTCCTCCCGAGGAGAACTCCCTACATACAGGGGCACGGGTGTCAGGAGCACACGCAACGGGTACGCAAGCACACCTCCTGCCAGCAGCCCCTCTTTTCTTCGGCTGATGCGACTGGAGTGGCATTAGCCCCCTCTGCCTGGGTGAAGAGGGACACTGAGGCTCCCAGGCTTCATGGCAATAGCACACGCAGACTGGCTCCCCGTGCCAGCGTTACCGAGCCCCGTTATCCCCAGGGCTGTCCCTGACTAAGGACGGCGTAATGAACACGGTCCCGCTGTAAGAGACAACGTGCCTGCCATCAGGCGAACGCATCACGGGGAAATTTGTGACTGCGGTTCATGTTTTCCGAACACAACCTGACTTCTGGCGGAAGAGCAGCACAGGTTGCTCCGCGTGTCTGCTCCTCGGCCGTCTTCATGTAGGTCACAGCCATTTGTAAAGCTCCGGGGGCTCCCCAGGGACCCCGGCCGTGCTGGTGAGGAGCGTGTTCGCTCTTAGCACTGGTGGGAGATGTGCCGGGAGCGGCCGGGCTGTGCTGGGGGAAGGAGCTGCCGCGTAGCTGAGTACAGCTTGGAAAATAGATGAGCTTGAGAGCGCCTGGCTCAGCCATGGGGGCTCCTCTTTTCCAAATACACTCACAGACTGAAAGGTCCCACAGCCACTGGCAGCCTGTGCTTATCGCCTGTTCCCCATCCAGTTGGTGGGTCAGTGCCCTAAATCATCTGTCCCTGCAGCAGCGAGGATACGATGGCACAGCTTTGTGCCTGGTCACTAGGGCGAGGGATCTGACGGAGCGCAGCGTGCACGCTGTGTCGTGACGGGGGAGACGCTGTGCTGCTCTTACAGCGTGCCAACCACCCTGCGCGCTGACCTACATCAGCTGGCTATGCCGGAGCAAGCGAATTCAGCCAGTGCCCATGCTTAAAATCTGGGCTGGTTTGGATAAAGCGATGCCACTTCACACTGCCAAGGGAGATGTGCAGGACAGGACTTGTCCAAAGGCTCCCAGTTGCTCCCAGTTTTAAACCTGTGACAGACACAGGGCCTGAGCCTCCTGGCTGGCTGTCACCAACAGAAAGTGTGGTTTACCAGCCTTTATTCTTAGCGTGCCAACTCCGGCCTCCGCAGAGCCGCCGCGTGCCCATGGCCAGGACAGCCTGTCTTGCCTTGCTGCCTCCGAGCCGTGAAGAACCAGCTGGTGCAGGAGGAGCAGGGAGGGCTTTGGGCCTTGCACCCCAGGAATAGCCACACCAAAACAGGACTCTGGCTCCCCGATGGGCACTTGGATTCTCCTCTCACCTGTAATGACAGGTTTGGCATGATCTGATGGGAACGGAACTGCTTTGCTGACGTGGGACTCTGCTGAACAGTTATCTGCATCCCAAAATCCTGCGCTCCGGAGAGGAGCGCACGGGGAGGTGGTGGGGCCACGGGTCTGCAGGACAGCCTGGTTCCCTCACACGCTCCACTTCTGTCTTCATTCCCCTAGCACAAGCACCAGTGTTCTGCCTGTCCGTCCCACATTCCAGCGGTTTGATCCTGCCTTCCAAACCACAGCGAGCATTGCTGCAGAGCCTGTGAAACCTGCCGGAGCGTTTACCGCCGCATAGGTCAAGTCTCCAAAGAAAAAGAGGAAGGAATGACTTAATTCCTTCGCTCAAGACTGTTAATAAGAGCAGAGATATTTTGACCAGGAGGAATAGAAGTTGCAGTGTTTGATGGACAGTGTAAAGGCAGATACCCCAAGGATCCACCCTTGCTGTGCCATGAGCGGTAAACATTTTAATGGCATGTGAAGAATAATGAGCAATCCTACCTTTCCACAGCTACACCTCCCCAGCCTATCAGAACAGCTAATACTGGCACTACAGCTGTGACAGCACCTAGCTGACACAGCCTTTAAATCAACATCTTCGCTAACTGAAACATCTGCAAGACTTACCACTAGGGAATGCAACATTCCATTTTAGTTTATGACAGAATTCTCACAGGCCTTCAACGCCTGCAAAAGAAATATTCACCTCACATGCATCACTGGCTGCCTACACTGATTTTCAAACAAACTACCTTGAGAGCTGTGGGTTTTAATACTAGCTATGATAGCAGGTACCCATTCTCAGACAACACAGATGATTCATGCACAATTGAAACCTGGTTGAAAAATTAGGCCAAAGACCAGGAATCTGAGTGTATTTTGTTGGAAACATCCAGGTTTTTTAAAAATGACTGCACTCTCACTCTTGAAAACCAGGCCCCTGAGGAGAGTTTTAAACTGGGCACCGCACATGAAGACGCTCCCAGGTCCCTGTATTCCTTTGAGAACAGTGATTTAAAAGCTTGAATCAAAAGAGCTTCCCAGTTAAAAGCCTGAGTCGGAGCTGAGGGCTTTTTCCTTAATCAGGACCAGGCGAATTAAAAGGAACACAGAAGACTGAATCTACACAACCAGTCATTCATTCAAGGAAGAGACAGAAGTGGGTAGAGAAGGGAAACAGACCACGTGAGAGCAAGAGAGAGCCCACAAATGAGCAGACATACAAGTGAGAGGATGCTAGGAGACTACCAGGAAAGGCGGTAGTAACAACATGCAAGTGTTCCAGCACCAGCCAATGTGATTTTCAGAAGTGACAAATCCTTTCACACCAATCTAAAAGGAAGAGCAAATTCTTAACCCACTCTTAAGAAGTCAGACCTATTTATCCATTGCTAGCAAGTACATCTGAAGGATCTGGTGAATGCATACCAGAGTGTAACAATACTATCATCTGCTCTAGTAGCACAAGTGCTTTACAAAGCTTCAGCGGTAAGAGAAAAGGATGGCTAGGACTGGCTGACGGAGGAGCAGCCTAGCAGCTCCCGTACCGGCTGTTAGCGCAAGGCTGGGTATTTCCAGAGCAGGATGGCGCCGTCTGCACTCACGCTCACAATGTACTTGTTCCCAGGGCAGATCTTGAGACGGGTGATGTTGCCACTGTGTCCCACTCCAACATGAGTCACCGCACCCTCGTGATAGTCCCACAGCTTCACCAGACGGTCATCACCACCTGCATCGGGCACAGAGGAGGGACACACTATTACACAGAGTAATATGCTTTTTGTTCCCAGATCACAGGCAGGGGAATGCTCAGGAATTCATTTGGTTTAGGGAGAGCGGGATGCAGAGTGTTGGGCATTATTGCAAAAATGACTTCTTTTCAACTGCAGTGGAGAGCCAGTGCCCAGCAGAGTGCTCAGGACCAGCAGCTCAGAGGAGCTACAGCCAGCAACTGGTACCAGTAATACACAGGGCCTTCCAAAGGCTCTTAACAAATATTCGTTCAAGAGGTTCATCTAACAGAGCTGGTGCTGACAGCAAATCGGTGGGTCTTAACTACAGTTGTTATACACGATACCATGGCTCGTCTAAGCCAGTGCTAGGCTCCCCGAGGAGATGTCACGATGGCGGGGAACATGTGAGCCTGAGGCTGGATGGAGCCCGGAGTCACTCCCACTTGCAAACCACCAGAGACTGCCAGGCTTCTGGAGTAAGGCACTTGGACAAATCATTCCAGCACACGGTGAACACCACTGAGCTAAAGGAGGAGCAGGGCAAGGCGAACCCCTGTGTTCTTCCCTTGCAACCTTGTCTTCAACTCTACATGACATCTTCCAAGCCTGAACCACAGCCTCTTTCTAACTGTTTTTCTTCAGTGATTTTGTTTTCTCCTTTAGCTGACCCCTTTTAGGTTTCTCTTTCTTTGCTGAGATTCTTGGTTCACCGCCTTCCTTTTCCTGCGCTTAGGATGACCTCCTCTCTTCTCCATTTGTCCACCCACTCACCTGTAACAAAGCATGCCCCGGCTGACGTGATGTCCATCCCATTGATGGAGCCTGATGCAGACCCTTCCACTTCTCTGACTGCAGAGCCATCCAACACTTCCCAGTATCCAATCTGGAGAGCAGAGCAGAGAGGAGAGCTCAGTCGTGCACGAACAGCACACGGATGTCAGCACTGCCACGCAACACAACCTTCTGAGGGGGCACAGGAGTTTCACCACGTAACCAGCACCAGAGTTTGTGCTTTGCAATTACTGCAAACAGAATTCCTGCGGCTTGGCTTACCTTTCTGTCTGTTCCACTGGTGATTATCTGGTACTCTTCAGGATGGTAACACACACATTTGAACGACGTGTGGGCTCGAATAATTTGTTTTCTTACACAACGCCTGCAAAACACCCCCAAAACAGGAGAGAGCAATAGGGTCAAAAAATGGACTTTGCCTGACCCATCTCTGCCTGTGCTATACGTGAGATCTCTCCTTCTGTTTGGGTATTTTCAGGTACTGCTCTGAGCTCAGGGTTTCATGAAGCCTATCACGGTCATCAGTTCAGTTCCCCATCACAGCTGCCTTGTAAGGCTTTTGTCATACAAAATTAAATTTTTTAATCCAGAATGCTTTCTAGGTGCTACTCACTACGCAAACATTGCCTCATCCCTACCACAACGCAGGAAGCCTGCAGATCTAGTGGATCTTCTAGTGGAAGGTGTCCCTGCCCATGGCAGGGGGGTTGGCACTGGATGGTCTTTAAGGTCCCTTCCAACCCAAACCGTTCCGTGATTCTATGATCTGCAGTAGCTCAACAGGAGTCATACAGGGCTGGAAAATGGAGCTAGTGGGAAACTTGGGAAATCACCGGTGTCCCCCCGCCCCTTGGCCGAGCAGGATGCAATGCATGTGAACAACTCGAGACAAATGTTTGTCTAAACCTTTCTGAAAAGTTGCCAGCATTGGAGGTTCTACATTCCCTGACTTGACTGTTCTTTCTCGTAACTTTTACTTCCTAATGCTCTTTTCCCCCGCCTCCTCATTATGTGGTTCCCAAGTAGGGCAGAGTGACCCAAGAGAGACATCACCAGCACTTTAAGTGCCTTGCAATACTTATCTGTGTCCTTACACAATATCCCAGATGACGCACGTTCCATCAAGACTGGTTGTGACACACTCTTGGTCGTTCTTCTTAATCTTAATGCAGGACACGGCAGATTTGTGCTCCTTCAGAACTTCCCCCAGTCTGTGAGTCTTTTCACCAATCTCCCAGACCCTCACCTGAAAAGCAGCAACAAACATCAGCTCTTGTACCACCTGGTGCTGCCTGAGCCCAGGAGATGCCTGCGGCCTTCCTGAGCTCTGTTTCTCTGCTAACGCACACAGGAACTGGATCCCAACGGACTGCCTCTATTTCCCTGCGGGTTATTTGTGCAGCTGACTCATAAAACCCAACTGAGTTCTTGAGAGTCTAATCCACTTGGTTCAGGAATTCCTCACCATTAACCCAGACCTTGGTTTTGCCAAGTTCCTACTCTCTCGTGCTCCAGTTTACTCATCTCCTCATCAGGAAATAGCACCTAGTCCATGATGTATTTCCAGTGGTGCTTTAAAGATCAAAGACCAAGGCTTCTGCAATGGAATATAAAAAAGCTACATGCCATTTGTGCTAAATATAATGCCACTAAGTAAATACGAAACGGCTCTTTAAATCCTTGATGTGAAATATGTGCCTGAAAGCACCTCTTTTCCCAGTGGTGGTAACAGCCAAAAGCTTTCTTCTTTGAGCGCTTGATCCTTCACACCTTGCATTTGCTCTCCCTAGTGCCAAACTTGAGGACATCTGTTGGCTTTTACACTGCACTAAGGTCAAATCCCAGCGATAATTTCGAAATTTAGACACTGACACCAAAAGCAGAGAGCGCCAACCTTCCGTGTTCCCAAGTCTGACGCCGGGTTGGTTCCCTGTGCAATCTGGATGCCCAGTTCCCACTTGCCAAGTGATCAGAGCATCCGGATCCCTTAAGCAACCCTGAAAGTCACAGCTTTCAGATGACTGATTTTGACAGACCCGTTAGCATTTCAGAACACCTTTTTGTGTTCCGAATGAATACTGCAAGTGCTCCCCTGCAGTTCGCATTTCTACTTAACCATCCTTTAGCTTTAATTCTGTCTCAGCTGTCTTTTTCAATTCAGAGATCAACTAACCGGAGCCAGTGCCATTCCATGGGTGTCGACACAGAATCTAGGTCCTCTGCTTCTGCATCCTCCAGTGCTAATCATACCAGGTACTTAATTGCTCTTTTATTAGTGAAGGGTTGAAGTGGCTCATCATCTCTCATGTCTTTAGACAGTGAGAGGAGGCAGTGCTGCTGCTACTGCTCTCCAGGAGAGCGGAGGTGCAGAATGACTCAGAAAGATGGTTCCATGATTAGGACATTAGCCTGAGATTTGGAAGACCTAAATTCAATTCCTCACTCTTCAAGACTTGCTGTGCAGTCTGCAGCACAGCGCACCGAACACCTGAGATCCGTATAGGCAAACAGAGCACACAGCAGTTAAATCACCGTCACAACGCAGGCACAACTACATGTCTGCTTCCGAGTGCCTGCCAGACTGCAGAGGAAGTGCAAAGCAAAGAATATGAGCTTTCCACGTCTAATTATTTACTTTTAATATAAATAACCCCCTTGTGTTTAAATTGTTGAAACAGGAGGAGGAGTGTCACTTTCACAGGCTGGAGAGGGCCACTGCTATGTGAAGTGCACAGAGGAGCCAAGGCACACGCTGTTTGCTTTGTATGGCCGGTAAAAACCTGTTGAACCGCACAGGTATGATGGCTACAGTATGATTTCTGAGTTTTACTGCTATTTCTATTGGAATGTTTCCATTAGTGTATTACAAACGGAGTTATTAGAGTCTTTTATTAACACCATCATCTAAACCAGACTGTACCATCCCAGAAAACGAGGAAGGTATCCCATAGAAACTGCAGCAATATAAAGTGAACTTTGTGCTATGAAATGAATTCATACAGGTCAGTTTGGACAGGACTAGGACTCCCAAAGCAACAACAGAAAGAAAGTCTGTGAGGGAGTACAGTTAGACAGAGGCTTGCAAACAATGGCTAATGCAGCTAAGCCAAATACAGGGGAGAGACCAATGAACAAAAAGGGTTAAGAGCATATTCTGCATTAGAAGGATTTGGAGACTACCATGCCAGCAGAAGTCGGGGCATTGTTTTACACTGTGCCCTCTGAGAGCAAGAGATTTGCATATATCAAAAGCTAATATTTTCACTCAGTCCTTTGCTCAAGTGAAAGCTAAGAATAGCTCACGTTCTGACTAAGCGGTTGCAGACAATTCCCAGGCCCTGTGATGAGAACACAAAGCTGCCCCAGGTTCTTATGCAAAAATTACCTGCCCTTCAACTCCTCCGCTAATGATCCGTTTACAGTCACTCGTAGCAGCAATTGCCGTCACTCCCAAGTTATGGGCACAGTTAATCTCATACATCGGCCGTCCAGACTCCGGCAGGAAGGCACGGATTTTCCCGTCATTCCACGCTGATGAATATAAAGAAGCAGATTACCCAGGCACACAGACCTTCCCCATGTTATTGTCTCTCCTTCCTTTCCAAATGAACTCGGTGTTTTATTAAGTTCCTTTATAAGGCCCGCGTTGGATCACCAGTACACACGGGGAAACCTCTACTGCAGAGGAGCCCACAAAGCTATAGCCCCAGCTGAACCATTAACATTTCATTTGGTTTTGGTTCCGACTAGGGGCCATCTGGCTTGGTAACAACGGGAGGGACTGCGTCGCTGCTCTAGGACTGCAGTGCTTCCTGTGAAAGCAATTTGCCTAGGGTGGCGGGTGGCAGGTTTCTGCAAAAGGCGCCCTGCACACATCACGGGTTAATCTGTTGCAGGCAACAGGTTCATAGTTTAGAGTTGGGTCTTGTGAATAAGACTGAACTGAGGTGGGAATTGCTGGAATTCCCATCCAAAGCCAGGTCTCAAAACCTTGCCTTCCACAGACACTAAATAGAGCACCAGGCTGCCAGGAGTCGTGAGCAAAGTTCCCTGGACCAGCTGGAAGCAAGGAAGCCTTTGGGTCAAGCAATGAACTGAGTTCAAGCCCATTCCCAATTGAATCCTCTCTTCATTCTAACATACTGATGTTATTACATTTGGCAACACTTGAAGATGGGGCTCAGCCACGGGTTGGACCGACCGTTACCTGAAATGATGCTCTTGCCATCCGGCATAATCTCTATGGCGTGGCAGGTTGCACTGGGGGTGACGATTTGCAGGAGCTCCCTGTGCTCTGGGGTGTGCCACACCCGAATTTCATTTTTGGAGCAGGTAGCAAACAGGTCAGAAGTTCCCCTGAAAAATTCAGAGAGGAGAGGCAATGAGGAGGGGCATCCAGAAAATGCTTCTTTCTCTGTCAGATGTGAAATCACCCGGCAAAGCTCAGCTGTTTCTAACCTGCAACTGCAATCTTCCCAACTGGCATCACTATGGTTAGGAAAAAGGCTTTTTTCATAGCATCACCTTTCTCACGTAAAATTCCCCTGGTTTGGTTTCTGTTCAAAGTGTTCATTTTAAGGAACAGTTAAAGTGAGACGAGAAGAAACCTTTCGACTCAAGTTGTGACATTATTTCCCATATCCAAGCTCAAAACAATCTCACGTGTTGTATATAATAGATACAGAAATGGGTGTGGAGGTGCTGACTGCCCAGAGTTAACATCAGGGACTAACAGCCGCCCCACATTGTGAAGATGTCATTTTTTATCTTGCTTACTGCATGATTCCTATTCAGCACTGCTGAAGGCAACAGAGATGATGGCAAAAGCCTGTTCATAACACACTTCCGATACGTTTGAATAAAAAAGACCTGCAGCATTTCAAAGGCTATGGGACTGAATGCTTTGAAATAAGCTCTAAACCATACATCCTAGGGATATGAGAGAGAGTGAAATCTAGAAAGGCACCACATGCTTTTGTTCAACATCACTGTCCCGAAAGAGGAACCAGGATGGAGAAAACTGGCACAACAGAAGCGTAGCCCCTTTCAAGCCCTGCTCGCATGGGCGCTGTATAAAGCTGGGTAACATCAGCAATGGAAGTACCCTGAAGTAGGCCAGAATAGGGAAATTAAGCCTGTATTCCCAATCAGTGACATGCTCTGTTGGAGAGCAGTTAACAGATAAAATGTTAAACATGTATGCAAGGATGTAGTCCTGTAGTCCCTACAGTCATGACTAAATCCAGTTCATCCCAACACCCCTGTGACGCAGACGCGCCAGGCAGGTGTATTAGCATCAGATGACCCCAAAGCTCCAACTGATTTTCTCATTAAAGTAGAAGGATGTGGGTTTCTTAGGCTGGTGACAAGCAGGGAGCAGGGCTTCCCGCGCCGTGCACTTCACCGTAAGATTTGATCCTTTGTGCCGTGTCACAAAGTGATGCAGCATGCCAAAAAGAAACACTTTCATCCGATCAAACCCTCCTTCCCTATTTGGAGAGGAAACCACCTGTCCATTGTGCTACTCTCTGGAAAAGATCAAGTGTCACAATCCTACTATACAGGAAGAGGGAAGGTTTGCTGCCTGTTCACAAGACCAACACAGACAGGTACACCCAGCATCTCTCCTCACAAGCCTAGAATTTAATGTAACATGCCATATTGTCAAATGTGAAATCATAAGTGAGGCTGAGAGACCCCAAGAGCCTCTTTGAACAGTTGTGTCAGTCAGGTTTCAGCCAATGTTACAGGTGGGTAGAAAAGCAGACACCTCCCCAAGCTCTAGCTGCAACAGGGTACACAAAAGCAGACTTTCAGGCTTCACACTGCTGGCAGACTAAGTGGCCCGACTCTCCTAGCACCAACCCTAGGAGAAAAAGGGGGGTTGCCATCACTGCCGTCACCCAAACACAAAGAATTCTCGTCTTTTATTTAGAATTCTCTCTGTAGACGAATGATTTTTCCAATTCTCAAACTCAGACTGCTGCCTTCTGCTTTCAAGCAGCTGCTCACTGTCACCCTTGCATTTCACTGGCAGGTGACAGCATTGCCTGTACAAATCGTCCCCCAAGGATCTTAGTAGGCTTTGGGTTCCTGTTGGTTGCAAGGGGTTTACGTAGCTATCCTGACCTTATTGGCAGCTTACCTAAACTTCTACACCAGGCAAAAGCATCCCAGCCAGTTATACTCACAGGGCAAAAACGACGTCGTCGACGACTGCGTTGTGACAGTTGGCGATCAGCTCCTCTTTAAATGCAGTGTAGTCAACTCGGTAAATCTGGCACTTGTTTGTCCCTACAAAGAACTGGTGACCCTGATCTCTCCATGTCAGAGAAGTGACAGCACCGTGAACTTGAATCTTCCTGTGAAGAGAAAGCAGAGGTTTGGCCTGACACTGACCCTGAGATACTTATTTTCCAGCTTCCTTTTTCCCCTGACTTAGGAGAGACTTGACTTGCCCTGCTTCCCCCAAAAGCTCCACACTAGGCTGCCATATCAACACGCAAGAACGTGGTCAGGACTAGGATTTCATTGCCAGTCACACGCTCATACTTCATATGATCTTGCCTGTCCCACCTGCCAGGACTTGCGAAGGCAGCGCTTTGGAGACTTTGTTTTCTGGACCAGGGCCTAAGGTAACAGCATCTTTGTTGACACTGTTGTTCAAGTGCTCTTAAATATCCCATAGTCAAGAATATTTCCAGACAGTTTAGACCTTCTGGGAATAGTTTTGATTGTACAAAGCTAAGCTTGCAGAAATGTGTGCCTAAGCTGGCTATTCAAACGGTGCAAAATGAATAGCTGTGAGCCCAAGTTTCAGGTCACATACGGGGAAATGACGCCTGCAGCTTTCTATTTCTCTGCAGAAAAAAGCCTTGCAAGTACTCCAGCACTTCCAGACGTGCCTATAAAATTAGCAGAGCCCTCCTTTACAATCCCATATCCTCCAACAAACCCTTTTTACGATGGCAAATACCACTCTTTCTCAGCTGGCGAAATAAGCATAATTTTACTGGCTTCAGCAAACCTGTCTCACTTTGCATCAATTTAGGAGCTCACTCCTAATGCCTAAAAGGAAACAACAGTCATTTAAAATGAACAATGAGCAGGGAAATTCACTTCTGTGCCAATGCATGCAATCATTTTCAGTCTCCTTTAACTTCATTACGCTGGAAACATACTGTCTATTTTGTCTGCAGGACTGAAAACCAGGTTTATTTGCATCATACCTTTACATAGAAATGATTGGTTCCTATACTGTCACCTTTTGGGGGAATTGTTACCTCTACCCTCCTGATTCTTGTACCTACAAACTCACTTCATTACTTTGTAGTTTGAGCCTTTACAGAGCGCTACAATCCCTCTTCCGGTGCCGACTATTAAATCTCCTGTGTTCAGCAAAAGCAAAGCTGTGATTCCCTAGGAGAAAACAGGATTAAAACACAATTGGATGGAAGCAGAGTCTCTTTATTGCTGCAGCCGTGCTGAATAGCACAACGGAGTCTCTATCACGCTCCCGATGATGGTGCATATGTCACTCAAGTCTGGCTTTATTGGTGCCCTTTGACTGACCTAGGCTAAAGAGTGGCTCTCTAGAGGGAGAAGGGAGAAAGGAGTTATTCATTGCAGGTATATGTGAACTGTAACAGTACGAGCGAGCAAACAGCATCATCCTGAATCCTCCAGCACAGCAAGGACCATGTATGAGCCTACATATCCTTGCCTCATTCCAGCAAGCAACACACACGCTTTGTGTTAGTGCCTCTACTTTCCCTTCCACTGTTTCTTCATCTATCAGACAGGAAAACAACAGGGGGTAAAACTCAGCCTAAGCGTCCCTTCCTACAGATCCTCTGTCTGAACAAAAACAGTTCTCAGCCTTGCCACAAAATTTCAAATATAAGAAAAGTCAGTCTCTGCTTGTGTTCTGCTACCTGTGAAATAATATTACTCTTCCTTAAACGAGAGAGAAATACTTGAAAATCTCTGAAAGACTCCAAGATAGGCAGCAAGAGGGGTGAAGTGACTTCTGTGGGGTTAAATCCTGATATTCTTAGTCAGAAAAATATCCCTACTGGCTTAGGGGAAACATATGGATGAGTGAGATGGAAAGGAAAAAAAAAAAGGAAATCAAGGAGCTTTATGCCATCCAAACTTGGACTGAAAACTAAGCTCTGTCACGAAGGAAGCGTGTACGAGAGGCACTTCCACGCTCTCCGAGAGGGCAGAAACTCATCGCCATCAGTGGTTCCAAATCAGAGAAGCCAGCTGGTAGCAGCTCCAGGCTCCCCGTGGCTTGCGAAGAGTCGGTGGAGCTTGACATTTTAAGCTGTGATACGGGCTCCAGCAACAGTTGCTGCTACCTGGGTTGATGAGCAGCACTGCCAACTGTTGGGAGTACCAGCACATTTTTTGCCTTTAAGCCCGAGCTCTTAGTGCCATAATGTGAAAACAGCAGTTTCTGCTTGGTGAAGATTTTTCGGGGAAAAAAGCCCCACCTCCAGCATGTAGTGTTGCGAAAGCATGAAGAACTCAACGCTCAAAGAATAATCAAGAGGCAAATCAGAATAATTCTGCATTTATTCTTTGGGAACAAGTGACTGTTGCGTGCTTGCCTTGTGATTTTTGAACAAACACAGGCATCAGCACTTTATCATAAAGGCTGACATCTAAGCAGCACCACCCAGCATCCCTCTTCTTTTCAACCTTTAACCTGGTCCAACCCCAGCACATTTTCAGGATTAAACACCTTCAGAGCGTTTAAAAGAATGAAATCCAGAAAGTGTTTATTTGCTGTGTGGAAAGGGCTGAAGCTCGAAGGAACGAGAGAGGGAGTGAAGAAAGAAGGGAAAACAAAGTGAACATTTCAGCTGTTCAGACCCAGAGAGGATGTTGCAAAAGCCACAGATAAAGATGAATTCAGAGAAATTACTTTGTTTCGATTATTCAACCAAATAGAAGCAACCGGTTGTTTTTCAAGTCTTGCTTATACTTTCTGAAGAAAATAAAAATCACCATATAGGTAAGCGCACATTCCAGGGCTGGCATTCCCAGCAGCCTTGTACCTACCTACACGTCGGCTTAAGGACTATTTAACTTCAGGATCAAATAAATATGGATTGCAAAAACAAAAACAAAAAAAGGAAAAGAAATCCCTGATTTGTAATTATTTGCCCTGGATTTCTTCCTTAGTCTGTCTCCACCAGGAGCATATCCACAGTCTCCTATAACACCAGGACCTCCAGAGAGGATTTCATGCTGCACTATCACAACACTACCAGGCAGGAAGCCAGGTTTCATGCAAATATTCTTAGCAAAAGCACAAGAACAAAGGGATTCTTTCTAATTAGAAACACGAACGACAAACAGAACTGTTTCTGAACAATGTTTTTAAAAACTTCCTACGAGGTGCTGGCAGCATTTTGCGAGCCCCTTTTAACACAGGCCCACCTTTTGATCTCCTGTTCTGCAGTTTTTCCTGTAAAAGACTTCCACCTCCGGTGCCCTTTGCGTTCAGCATTATGGCAGGTGGCGGCATTAGAAATCAAACCTGTGACTACGTCGTTTATCTGACTGCAGCTCCCTGCTACTTGCTAATAAATCAAAGTTTCTGCAGCGCTGCTCAAACTGCTTTGATTTTCCCAAGGTATTCTCTTCAGTTCTTAAATTGGAGGGCGAAGTGGGTATTAGTAAGACAGAAAATAAACCACCTTAAAGTGGCCAGGATTCACTGCCAGGTTCTCAAAATCATCAGAGTTTGATTTCAACCGTAACTCGACAATTGTGCTTCTCTCGTCCAGTCTGAATCACCACGAGTAAACAGCTGGCTTAATACTTGGCACTTGTTATTCACAGAGTCAAGCAGTTAACGATGAATATTCCATTTTTATGTACGCCAGTGCTCTTGTAGATGAAATGCGGAGTCTAATGTGGGAGGTTAAAAATATCACCATTCATTATTTACTCCTTACAAAAAGAAACCACTGCTTTGAAGTATGATTATAAATAAAAAATACCAGCAGAACTCCAGCCTGCCCATACCCTTCCCCGCAGGGATACTTGCTCTTTGTCCCATTCTGATCTCTCGCAAAGTTCCGGAGCGCTCCGTGAACTCTCCCAGCATACCTCCTTTAGATGGTTTTGTTTTACAATGCAAAGCATTCCAACTATTTCTGAAAACGCATTCGCAATCCTACAACTCACTGTGCGTCTGAATGGGCGCCTTATAGCTCCTCAAGCGTGCGACGGGGATAAAAATTAATATTGCTGTTTATTCTAGTATTCCAGATGTTACAGAAAGGCACTTAATTCCATGTAGATGGAAAACAAGTTGCTTCGTCATGCCCGTGAACTATTCTGCCACTCCTCTTCAAAACAGAAACAAAGACACCTTCAGATCGTGTCTATGCAATAAACACATTCTTACACATCTGACGGCAAAGTTCCTTTAAGGTTGACCAAATTACTTTCAATAAACAGCCTCTCCTCACCCAAGCAGTATCGAAACCCTCTCTTTAAAGATACGCTCGTCGCGGGGTGGCTGTGGATTCCAGGTTCAGTTTCATGCTATGCCACAGGCTGGTAATTCCCGGTGAAGAGGGTTTTCAGAGATGCAGGGGAAGGTTCACTCACGAGCACGCACCTTTTCAGGCAGCGCTGCAACAAGGCGATGAAACGGGTTCCGAGGCAGAGACGGTTCCACCACTGGAGGCTGTAGAGCCAACCTCCCTGCCGGGAGCGAGGAAATGCCTGGTTAGGAAAGGCAGCGCGTGTCCCAGAAGCCACACTTCGGAGCAGTCGTGCCGACCTTGGAAGGGCATCGCTCAGTTCTGAAAGAAGCTGTACGGCAACGCCGCTTGGCACAGCGAGAGAGGTGAGAATTTTTGTGACAAGTACTAATACAGGGTACATTTTCCAAACAGACACAAAGGGTGTGAAATACACACAGCTCTGCAGCGGGGAGGGGAATGAAGACTGACACTTCTCCTAGGGTTAGCAATATGATGTACTAAGTTGTGCAGAAACAAGGATGCAAATACTTTTGATAAATGCTGTGGCTTTGACTTGATAAAGCATCTGCAAAATCTCTCTTCTGGCATTAAAGGTTCCGCTACGATAGGAAACTGCTGCCATAAAACATTAGCTCCTACGTGCGTTCAGGGAGGACTTGTTGACAGTCTAGTGACAAGGCATTATTTGTATGCAGAGATGTGCAACGGGTGGCTGGAAAGGGAATCACAGCACGGAGCTAGGAAGGGAAAACTGCGAAGTACGGAAGCCTATCTGACAGTAGCTAGAGAGAAAAATGTATCAGCAACTTCTCACCGACTGCAACACTGCAGGTTTGCCCTGATGAATTCCCCGTTTTGGGCACAGGAAAACTGCATTGGCAGGAGTGCGGGAAGAGAGCAGAGAGGAAGGAAGCAGCAGAAGGGGTGACAGGGTTGAGCACCTGTCTGACTGAAAAACATGCCTCTGAACAGAAATGTCTGTTTTAAGCAACAGGGTAAAGGAGGAGATTGGAAGGATGACTTGCTATTTCCATCCAGTGCGAATATATCCTTTTCTCTCCCTTCTCCCAGAATGACCAGTGGTATAGCTGAAGTAGCTGCTGTTACATAACACTAATAGACCTAAGTGTAAGTCTGATTAATTCCTACCAGCCCGGCTCTCATCCACAAGGGTGGCAGGCAGCTGTGACGAGATCCATTTCTGGGCCTTCTCTTCTCCCTAGCATCTTGTCAGTCTCTTGCATCGTCAGAGGTCCTGTTTTTCTTTGGCTTTTCACCGTCGGAAGTCATGCCGGCTGAAGCCCACGATGCTCTAAAGGTCTGTGCTGCAAACTGTCGTTCCTATGGATCTGTCTTGTGATAAAACCCTCCCACAGTACAGACTGGACTGTGGTCTGGCCTTGAGCCTCTGTTTTTCTCTAAGAGGCCCTAGGCCCTCTTTCAACCCCCAATTGCACGGCGTCCTGCTAATGACCCTATTGGATTGCTTCTTCAGCAATGTTCTCAGAAGTACGTTTGTGAGGGTCTGTTTCAAGTGCATTTGGCACCTGAAAACAAGGGAGTTCAGGACCTTGTGTGGCTTCAACCAGGTAGCCCAGGTACCTGCTAGAGGTAGAAGGGCTCAAACCATGCAAGCATTTAAAAGGGGAGTGACATTCAATCTTCAAGACCGCAGCATCAGAGCCAGCAGAGATGAGCCAGGATATGGGTCCTGTGTGGATGTGAAAGCCTGAAGGATGACTGCTTAACAGTACAGGTATACCCACAGGAGCATGCGCCTTCAGCAAACTTACAATTCCCATCAGGAAAACAAAGCACATACGTTCTTGTCACTTACTATGTACACAGATTAAACTACTGAGATTCCTGCAATGCAAGTGGGAAAATCAAGTAATAACTTCTCCAACCTTCTGGAATTGATAAACACTGAAATACGTTTCAAAGAATTCAGTGGCTCCGAGTTATCCCAGAGATACGGGCCTGCCCCTGTAATGCACGGAACACTACATTTTGAATGGGCATGTGTATGGCTCGTAGGTACGTGTTGCTACAAGCAAAGTTCAGGAGGTTTAGAGAAACAAGCCCGGAGTAGCTTTTTCTTTGGGGCTGACTGCTGAATTTTTCTTACAGTTCTTACCAGTCTTGTGTTTGCTCCCCGACAAGATCTGCTGCTGTGTAGGACAGCTTCCCCATGGCACCCCGAACGGTACGTTCGGTCCTTCCATCTGCATTGCCTCCCCTGCTGCCCACTGCTTTTCATGGTCGCTAACAGAACCGCCAAAGACATTCAACCTTACACAAGAAGGTTTTTCAGGGAAGTGTTTAAATTCCTGAGGTATCCCTCCCTCCACTGGGTGTAAACCATGAAGCTACAAGAAGTCTTTTCTAGCAGCAAATAAAGAGAAATCAAGAACAAGCGTACTACTAGCTGGTGCTGATTGTTTATCTTTACAGCTCCCTGCATGCAGCATTCTCGTACAAGGAAAGGCCAAAAGCTCCTTCTTCAGGAGATACTCCTGTCTGAGGATGCTCATACCCGCACCCAAGAGTCCCAATTAGAGACAAAAAATAAGCTAAGTTAAATGAACTTTGGAGTTAGGAAGTCAGGCGTGCAGAAGTACGAAAGCAACAGAGGCAACGTACCTGGTGCAACCTTGTTTTCTCCCAGTTGGGCATACGCATTACAATAAACCCCTTCATTATAACATCTCTACGACCTTTTTCAGGAAGGCCTCATCAGTGGCAGAATTGGGATTTGAAGAATTCAGCCTTCTGAAGGGAAGGGGCAGGAATGGTATTGGGAACAATCACAAAAATTGAGGGTGTTGGGAGGTTTTTTTTAGAGCAGTTGTAGTGTTTTGAAGTTTTTCCAAAATACTCTCCTGCTGGCAAACAGCTGTCTTGGAAAATTTCAGCCAGGACAATGTAATAAATCTGGAAGATGTGAATATAGGACGTCAGAGCAGTAAGTGTGGAAAAGCCTCTCAAATAAGCTCTTCTACCAGACCTCCTCTGTCTCACTCCAGCTAGTACCTTCCTAAAAAAAAGCCAACAGCTCAGGAACAACTCCCTTTTCATGATTGTTTTTCACTTTTTATGACATTCACCAGATAAAAAGAAAGTTTGTGGGATGACACATGAGATCCAGGTAAACCCCAAATTCTGAGTCAAATGAACCCAAACAAAGTTGGGCTAATGGTCTCAGACTTCAGCATCAAGACTGGGACACAAAAAGCTAGTAGCACAGAGGAAGGGTGAGTCTGTGAATCACCTTTTCTCCTGGAGGTTGCCCTGTGTTCAGTTACTACCAAAGAAGAGGATAAGAAAAACTTCAAGTCACAGAGCTGCTACTCACCGAGCTGAATTTCTCCTTCTGAGGCCCATGGTCAGTCATCAGCTTGTTGTTTGTATTCACTTTCAGGACATCGCCACTTGATGTGCCCACATAAAAATAATTATCATTATCTGCCATCTGTAGGAAAGCACAAAACCAGAGATCACGGTCTGGATACCCAGACACACGTCCCAGTCGAGCACTGAGCTCCACAAATAGCTTTATTTCAGTGTATTGCCAAGAGTTAGTCCAAAGGGATACAGCCAATGTTTTCATCCCGTCACACTCAAAGATCTGTAACACTGTGGAATGCAAGGCATTTTCTAACCAAATCTAGAGAATATTTTGAAACAAAAGTGGGATCTTCTGGGTGCTAGAGCCTGTGACTAAAATACATGCTGCTTCTCTTCAGAAGCTCTCAAAACATTCTTTCCCAGGATAAAGAAACTGTAGGAGACCATCTGGCATGAGCCAACACTTGGTAACTTCACTGCCATCATGCAGTTGTAATTGGCACTGCTATAAAAACTTGCCTTTTTTACCTAGTCTGCAGAGAGTTCCTTAGTTCAGCCAAATCCTTTTGGCTGAAACTTACCATAACACATGTGATCACTCTTCTCAGGTGCCCTGTCTGACATTCATTTGGTTGGATTTTCCTATTTGCTAGATCCAGTTCCCATACTCGAATGGTTCCACTATAAGAATAAATATAGTGGGATCAAATCCTTATATGCAGAAACATCCAAGTTTTTTCACTATTAGGAGAATTAAAAAGCCTTTACAAGGTTATATTATTCTAAAATATTAATAAAGAGGAGAAGAACAGTATCAGAGAGGAGGCCAGAAGTAAGTCTCTGTTGCAAAAAGACTTGTCTCTTGCAGGAACTTCTTCCAGATAAATCAAAAATCTCAAAGGTTCAGCAAAAACATACACCAGGACTACGGAGGAGTATGTAACAATTCATATGCCAGAGAGCCGTGCACTGTGGAGATCTTAGCTCCTAGAATAGGAAAGGAATGGTACAGGGCACTGCCAACTGTTTTCCAGCACAATTTAACCGACAACATCGGAGCCGATGTAAAACCTTCACACGCAGTCAGCCTTACATTTAACAGAGAGGTCAAATTGCAAAGACCAGCACTCATACGTGCAACTGCCGCCAAGAGCATCCAAAGCCTTCCCTGCTGTAAAGGGAGGCGCAGGCCTGCAACACGTTTCAATGGCAGCTGAGATATATGGGGGCTGTCTCAAATCCATGCAAAAGGTGACTTTTTGTACGAACTTTTGCTACCAGCCAGTCACCAGTTGTACATCGCACCTGGTGGTGACAGGGGATGATCCCATGACCTGCAAGATATCATTGTTTCTACATTAATTAACCATTGTTCAGAGCCACTCACTGACTGCTCTTCTTGTGGAAACACGGGCAACTAAATATTTCAAGCACTGCACGGGGAATGCTGAGCATAAAATCCTGCTGTCAGGAACAGAGGAGATGCAGGCAGCTCCCTGTGTGCTGCTTTGAAAACATATTGTTACCTGTACAACAAGCAGAAATGCCCTAAAGGGACAAGCTGATGGGTATGCGTAGGTCCATTCAGAGCAAAAAGAAAAAACATGAGCACACAGCAGCTTAAGTTTCCTTGCACTTAAGGAAAGACTCTTTGTAAAAGGAAATAGGTCCACGTGTTCTCTCCCTCATTTCTTTCATCTGAATAAAACCTTACTTCCCAGCAGTAACAAATATCTCGTCTCTGCAGCTGGAGCATGCCACGACGGTCGCACTCCCCGCGCTGCGTGCCGAGGCAGGGCTCCCGCAGACAGCCTCTCTCCTACCCACGTGCCACACGACCACGCTGCAGGAGAAGGAGAGGCTTGAAACAGCTTTGCTTTGTGACATTTCTTAAAAACCAACGACGAAAAAACAAATGCCAGACGGACCCTATTTTCCTGCAGTCTGTTCCCCACAGGAGACACAGTAAGTCACTTTGTAGAGATTTTACCCGTGAAAAAACCTTATCGCAAACATGTGGAATTGGAGTTTACATCCCTGCTCCTGAAGGAGGGGAAGGGTATTTGTCAGATTCCTTCTGCTGAACAAAACTCAAATCGTATCTTAGGCCACTCGTAGAATCTGATTTAAAATAAGTTTTTATTCCACTCTTACTTGTTCTGAGTGTCAAAGCAAGCCCTCAGGGATATTTATACTTTTTCAGGGCAGTGCAGTAAGCCAGTTAACAGTGCAGATTCCATAAGATTTCTGGGCAATGTCATCAGCTGAAGAATTAGCTGCTCCCCTCGTCTTCTCCCTCAGCTGTTGCCCTGTACCCTGTCCTCTGCCCACAGTACCCGCCTGGAGTATCCGCTCCACAGAGCTGGATCCTTGAGGAAAGACATCCACAGGGCAAAGAGTCAGACTGCCAGAAGAGGGAGGAGCGAGTGCTCCCTAAGAGCACCCTTCCTTGCCCTACAACTTGTCACAAGCCTCACGCCAAGAAGCGGAAATCGTTACCTGCTGTCATCCTGGCCTCCCAGTGACACCAGATACAGGCTGTTTGGTGAAAACGCTAATCCTTCAACTTTACCCTTATGCAGTGTCAGCCGAGCCAGTAATTCCTTCTTCTGGAAATCCCACAGAATGATGTCTGCCTGAGGGGCAGAGCAACACGGGGTCAAAGCCAGAGCACTAGATAGAACATGCAGGATTAGATAGAACACCTTTCTCTGCCAGGAAAGCTGTTAGAAGCAACCCGGCTTACGGTTAGCTTCTACCCTGCCCAGGGCTCCTCTGACATGAATATGCTTCAGATTAGTTGCTCTAATTCCAGCTTACAGGTTGAGTAGCTCTGAGTCATTTCAGAATCAAAATTTACCCTGAGACACTATTTGACGTAGATTTTAAAGTACTGAAAATGCGAAGACTCGATTCCTTCCAGGCATCTCGGGGTCTTTTCAAATAGGCAAAAATTAAACCATACAGAACTTCAGAGGTCTAAAAATGCAGGTAGGTACCTGTCAAGGGCTTTTGAAAGTCCTAAGCAGCTCTGGAACTCAGGTCACTCTTGAAGTATAATACCATTTATTAACTACTGACTAATGACATTTAGGCTGCCACATACCCACAACATGTTGGGTAAAAAGGACTGGAACTAAGAAATCTCTCAATCTAGTTAATTCAGTCCTAGCAAGACTGCTTAATACTTTACAGAAATATAAACACATACCCAGCAATGGACTAGCCACAACTTCATGCTCTCTGCAACATCCTCCCACTGTAGGCATGTGTTTTCCAACAACAGAAAAAAACAAACTAAAGGTGTTCCCACCACCGGCAAGCCAACCCCAGTTTCTTTGGCCAATATTACGCAGTTGAAATTAGAGCATTATTCACCTTGAAGCTTATGCAGGTGACTTCTCCAGAAGCCACGTACACCCCGTTCCTTGACAACGCGACGCAGGAGACATTGTTGGTGTGGCCGTGCAAGAAAAGCTGTTTCTTCCTATCCACGTCTTGAATAACAACAGTACATCCCAGGGGATAAAGAACATGCTCCTTATCAGGGTGGCAGATGAGGCCACAGGGTATATGCCCTGCAAGAGAAAGGAGTGACACATCTGCTGCTGTTAACGGTCCTGGGGGCTGCAGGCACATCCTCTTGCCCTGCTTGAAGCACAGTCCCAAGGGCAGGCTGACTCTCCCCAACACCTTCGTGCCGGTGGCCTTGCTAGCTGCTCTTCCTAAGGGGAAATCACTTCTTCCCCAAGGGTTATCACACGAGGAGGGCAAAACCAAGAGCTCTCCAGTGCCCCCCAAGCTCTTTAGCAGGACAACCCCGTGTAAAACTCAAGGGTCACCTTGCCACGTTTTGGCCTGCGCTGTGCATCCTACGGCCACCAGATTTAACTGGCCCAGAGGTCTGAGCCTTCAGCACAGTGGGTTCTCCAGGGGCACCTACTAATTCACGGAGGCCACAGCACCAGCCCACGTTGCCACCACCTGCCTCCAAAGAGCTGCAAAGCCACAGATGTTCTGAGAAGGCTGGAGAGGCCCAGCCCCGGCCACAGGCGCGTTTGGGACAGCATTCTGTGCAACCTAAGTTGGCTTCATTTTGCAGTGAAACTCTTCTCATTCGAGTACGCGGGGTAATTAGGGGGAAAAGTCCTGCAATTCAGTCAAACTTTCCCTGTTCTTAACTTTGGCTCCGTCTCTCGGGATGCCGGGCACAGGGTGCTGGGCAAGGGGAGCACAAGGAGGCGGGTGTGGGGCAGGAGGGACCCTGTGAACCCGCTGCTCCGGGCTCATGCCACA
>NW_010269383.1:0-201 GCF_000690775.1 Eurypyga helias
GTGGGGGCAACATTATCAATATGATAATAAGTCAGTTCACCTAGTGAATCCGGGAAAAGCCAGCCCAGCAGCAGAGCTGGGCCTTAACACCCTTCTCTGGCTACTCCCAAAGGCTGGAAACACACAACCTAAAGAGGTTCACAGTCTATTTTGTTATTAAAAACACCCCCCACCCCCGAACCTCAGCCGCGTCAGTGTCGA
>NW_010269383.1:260-507 GCF_000690775.1 Eurypyga helias
CGTGGACGCGCCGTCCAGGCTCTGCCCTTGCTCGCGTCCTCGCCAGCATGGCCGTACAGCTGCCCTCATGGAATGGGAAGGAGTTTTCCAACCCCATACAGCAGCAGGGAATGAGGAGCGTCCTGCTATCCTTCTCCCAGCTGCGGCCCCACGCAGCCCGCGTCCGTCAGTCCGATCCACGCAGGGGGGCGGTGCGTGTCCTCTGCTCCGAGCGCTGAGGCCCAGAATGTGCTTTAAATAAAAAGAA
>NW_010269384.1:0-833 GCF_000690775.1 Eurypyga helias
GTTTGTTCCAGAATGGGCTGTGCCCCCCCCGGGCTCAGAGCAGCGTTGCCGAAGCCCCTCTCCCCCCACCCCTCCCGACACAGCCCGGCAGCAGTCCCCGAGGATGCGCTTAGAGTGGGAGACCCGAACATCAGGACAAGGGGGACTGCACCAGTCCGGGAGGCAGGAGCATCCTTAGGGGCAAACTAGGACGTGGAGACCCCCGAGGATCGGGCCCCGGGGCCGGTGCCCTCATCTCCCGGGAGATGACGCAGCTTTTGAGAGCCTTTTCTCTTCCCCCTTTCCTCCCCCTCTCTCAGCACTTACCCTGCCAGAAGCAAATGCAACCTGACAGGGCTCAGCTACTCCACTGAAATATTTAGATGTTCCCGCCTGGAAGCGTGGCAGCGGCATCCCAGGTGTCCGGGGATCGTCACGACCCCCCGCCCAGGGCTGTGGCCCAGGCAGCCACAGCCCAGCCTGTGGTCTTCCCACCCAGGGGCCTCCGGTCCCACTGAGCCCCCCAACACCCCTGCAAAGATGCTCACGGCCAAAGCGCTGCGGCAGGGGCTGGACCAGCATTTACTTCACTTGAGTTTTTCTCTTGCTTTTCTCAGCCAAACTGACAGAGTATTTTTCTCCTGCTTTTCTCAGCCAAACTGACAGAGTGTGTTATTTAGGTGGGGGACTTTCCAAGTCCTTTCTTAAATGATGGCATGTTTGCCCCCCGAAGCAGTTTCCTCCCTGGGGAGGACAACAGGACACGAGGACGGCTTTGGCGCTGCGGGCGGAATAGGTTCATGTCCCCTCCCAGGCAGGTGCTGGTCCTGGGGATGAAGGCAAGACCACAGCAG
>NW_010269384.1:1066-1405 GCF_000690775.1 Eurypyga helias
TGTACCGCCTCCGGGCAGGGGCACAGTCCTTGGTGTCACCCAGGTGGCAAGAAGGCCACTGCCTTGTTGGTGGCCGGGTCGGGTCCCTTCGTGGGTGGCAGGGTCGGGTCCCTTCCTTAGCTGCATCAGGACCTGGGTGCAGGATCACCCCAGGGCGTGGGTCCGGGAGTGATGCTGTGCACCCAGGCAGTGCCAACACCCTGGAGGCACCGGTGGGCTTTAATGACCCTGAGCAGTGTCACCTTGGACCCCCACCCACCCCAGTGGGTGTCCCTTGGCAAAGTCACGCAGCGGCCATGCAGGGGTAGGGACTGGGACTGGGACTGGGGCTGGGACTGG
>NW_010269385.1:0-5946 GCF_000690775.1 Eurypyga helias
CAAACCATTCTATGATTCTATTGTAGCCCCACAGTGAAATATCACTCCGAAACGGAGAGGCTGAGGTCAGTTCACAGACTAAACTAAGAAAAGCAGGGTCAGGTATCAATCACTTGGTACTGAGTATGCAGCAGCTCTGAGAAGACTTATGAGGCAGAAAATCACAGGCTGAGATGCCAACACTAACTAACTGAGTGCTAAACTCAGAAACATCCTCTGCAGCTGCACACAACAGGACACCAGCAGCAGGGGAGAGAGAGGCTGCTCTGCTTCTGTTAATGGTTGTACTGGCGAAATGTAGAAGACAAGCACCTAGTTCTAGCATTCATAGCTCAAGAATGCTGATGAAATAGGGAAGGCTAAAAACCAAGAGCGCAATCAAGAATGGAAAAACCCTGATATATGTTGAGATAATTAAAGGAACCTCCTCCTCCATCCTCAGTGAGGAAAAGGTGACCACATTTTCACCTACAGAGGGAACACAGACCTGCCATGTCGCAGGCTCTGCAATGAAGGCCTGACTCAAAACATGACAAAACGGGGCAACTCAAAGAAACAAAAAATGAGGTAGGGTATATTTTCTGGATTAGAGGGATTATGCATTTGGTTTTGCTGGTTATAGAAAATGGCAAGGATAACTAACCAACGGAATTTTGGAAGCCTGCAATGAGCTTTCAGTCAGTGGAAGTGTTTTTTAGACATGTATGGATGCTTTTCTAAAGCACGTGTTCAACTCAAACAGGAATTAATTCAGAGTTACCCTACTGCCAGCATAAGGCAAGCTGTAAAACCGGTCAGAGTTCATTTCTGGTTTGGTCTATAAAAACCCATAAAAAAGAAAACATTCAAATAGTTTAGTGATAGACTTGGTAGTGTTAGGTTAACAGTTGGACTCTGATCTTAAGGGTCTTTTCCAACCTAAATGATTCTATAAAAGGAAATATTAAACAACAACAAAATATACACTCTAATTTTTTTCTTTTTTTTTTTCAAAAAGATTGCGCTCCTTTTCGAAAAAGACATTTCAGTGCAGATTGTTTAGCTTGTAGGAGTTTAATATGGTCATATGGCTAATGCTTCTACATTTCAAAACAGGATTTGAATGAAAAAAAAAACCCACAACTTTTTTTTCCTAAAGATAATTTCTTATAGAGCGTTATTGTTCATTTACAATCTGCAATTTAAAGACTCTTCCTTGTGTGAGTCATTCTGCAGACAGCAAAATTCAGTTTTAGACAGAAATCAGGATTTTGCCTGGAGTAATAAAGTTTGATACCCTTTTTACACTTCAGTTGTGAAAGTTCTTGTACTTGGAAATTGTTTTGTCCTTGAAGAATGCCATGTCTTTTATAGAAGCCCTAGGAATTAAGGAGGTAATTTAGAAGTGCAATAAGAACATCTGGAGACAAGGTTTAATAATCAAACAGAAAAACTTGCTCTTACTCTCTCCATAACAACTAGATATCTAGGACTAGGCAAAACAGATTAACTAAAGCGTAGGTACTCAAAGGTGCTCACCTATCCTGTACAGTCTGCTTTGTTACTTATGCATATTGGGACTTACAAGTTACTGAGTAAACAACAATAACCATCTGCAGACACAATCTACTTTAAAGACAGCATTTTAGAAGACCAGATATTTCCAGTCATTCAGGTACTCAAAAACTTAAGAGCAGTTTCATGCACAATTTTTTCCTCTAATACTCTCCCACACACCAGTGTACAAACCAGAACTAGAGAAAGGGGTAAACTTTTTGCTCTAACCTGAAGGAAACTATTTTTTTTCTTCTAAAAAGTCATTCTGTGAGTAGCAAAATTAAATGAAACCTGTTTTCCTGAGGTGCTGCATCTCAAGATTGATTGACTTTGACATCTAAAGACATAGAAGCTGTGACTGCAGCTTTTCCTGCAGTTGGGCCATTCATAATGTTTGTCTCCCAGAATTCCCTGGAGTCTCATAACACAACTGATTTGGGCAGCCTTTCCCTCTCCCTCCTGCCCAAACCCATATCATCATGAAAACTGTAACTGAGCAACAAATTCAAAGGTGTAGGATAGGGGAAGAAAGAGTTGCAGATGTAGCACTAAAACCTTCATTTCCTTAATAAATCAATTCATCAGAATAAATCTGGACATGATGCTTTTATTTTTAAGCTTGTGTTTTTATTTACATCTTGAGAACTGTGCTGTTTGAAGCTTGCTGCTATAAAAACAGAACCTGCTCACCCTCTGACTTTCTTATCTTTCACCTGTCTCCCACAGGCAGGTAGTCAGAATTCTTCCCCCCTCTCTTTTTATAACTAAACTTCCCTTTTTTATTTTGGTACCAAAAAGAAAGATAGAAAAATGAAGTTTTTCATTCTGTCAGAGCAAAAGGGATAGGGGAGGGGGAAAAAAAAAAAAAAAAGGGTTTAAGAGAGAAGGGAATTAAGTCAGAATTGCATTCAAATAACCATCCTGAACAGAGTAAAATAATGTACTTCCAGCCAGAGATGAAACCTGGATCGTTCTGAGAAGTGACTGACATGGATGCTAATGCAATGCAGTAAGAATAACAACCCTTCCAGTTATATAACGGGTTACCACATGCTTCCAATCCAAGGAGCAAATACAAAAATTTGTAAGTAAGAGTAATAAAATAGTGCTAGATAATCTTTTTGCCCATTTTGGCCCCCATGCAGCTTTCTTTCACCCAGTCCAGAGCAACATTTGTGAAGTAGCCTACTTACTCAGTAGTTTTCCTACTGGAAAAAGTCAAGGTTACCATAGTACTGTCAATTAATTTTGACACCTGCTTCCTAAGATTGATCAATTACTTCTGATGTCTCACTGCTATATTGTTATTTGCCAGTCCAGAAAAGAAATAAAGCCAAGCCAAAAATACTACACATCACTCAAAGAATTAATGGTTCTAAAGGTACCCATAGGTATAGTATTTCTCTTACAGTAATGTTTCAGATGCTTGCTAATGCAAGTCACTCATTCCCAGAAGAGCAAACATAACCATACTTCATTATAGTAAGAAAAATAAAGACCCTTTTCTTTTCAAGTTTTTTAAGCCTACCCTTAAAAATCAGTTTCCTCAAATAATCTAGTGACAGAAAACAGGTTTTACACATGTCCAGTTTAGGTCATTAGAGGATCAGTTTCAATCTTGCGTAACAGACACACCCAGCCACTTCAAACTGCTGAAACCTGGAAACAACGTAAATGTTTAGAATAACACACAAGGCTCTACTAACATTGGTACAGATCGTATCTACAGCCCATAAAATAATCATTAAAGCAGTTCTAATAGCCAAACACACTCTTGATCTTAATGTCTTTTACCTCATTCTGAAACATTCTTCACAATACTTCTTACTGACAGAAGCCACTGCTGCAGAAGGGATACAGGTCCAACATAACTTGTCAAATGAAAGTACCACTGCTGCACAAGTCCAGCCATGGCTACTTGCGTATAAAGCAGACACTCGCTCTACACAGACAAACAGAAACCACACACAAATGTTCCACAACAGTAAGTCAAACCATCGATTGCCACAGGAGTCAGAAAGGTCTGCAATCACCCAGCCCATAAGGCAGACTGACATTATTCTTCCAACTCTTCAGTTGGAAATATATCAACTTGACGCATCACCCATCTGAATTTTCAGGATTCAAAATAACAACCACTGTTTGCTGCTTGTGTTACAAGGCACCCTAAAGTATTTCATGCCATCCCCAACCTGCAGGACTTGAAAAGCTTTAAATCTCAAAGTGCTTATTGTCATCGCAGAGTATATTTTGCTTCTAAGAATAAAGATGAGCTATCAAAGATTCCACTGCAAAAGCACCTTCAGTAAAAAAATAGGCCTCTAACATAACAGAAACAACTTATCTCTGTGATAAAAATCACAATGCAAGCATCACTGTCATTTCTAAAGCCGAGCATGAAAGCATTGAGGAGTTAATCAGACATCTATTCCGATTTCACCAAAACTCCTAACGGCACATCGATTAACCACTGTGTTAGCTCGGCTCAAAGAGGTGCCCTTTCAACATTCAGGCAGAACTTCCTCTAGGTGGGGATGGATTATTAACTTTCAGCCAGAAGTGGAAACATAACCACTGTGCCTCCTCACTTGACAAATACAACCAATGTAAAGGAACAAGTGTTTTAACAGATAAATCAAGGAAATACCTGTAAGGACTGGATAAAGGCTCCAGTATCCATCCCGAGAATATGTTAATTCACAACAAGCTTTGAAATTTAAAGAAATGAAAATTTGCTTCAGCCCTTGCAGTTGTATCCTGTCGTATCCTTTGTCTTGATGCCACTCACAAGTAATCTCCTTAAAGCAAGGAAAGAATAGCTCTGCAAGCCTATCTCCTGCAGATCCTCACACACAAAGAAGATTCACCTGGGCCTCCTCTCCTCACTCTCAGTCCCTATGCAATTAGCCCATTGTTCCACAGCACAGAGCAGGACAAACACCAAATCCTCAATACGTGTGGCAACAAATGACCAACTTTAAAGTCTTATTACCAAGTTCATATGCAGAAAAAGTGTATATTTGCCTTATATTACCTTTATAAATCAGTTATAATCATACTGATAGAATAATCCACCAAATATTACCAGTGAATTCTTTCTCTTCAGCCAACATGCCTGACTCCAGATAGTCCTTAACTTTCCAAGCTAACAAGTTACTTGATTTACTTTATTCATTTAAGAATGAGTGACCTTGGATTAAATGTTTGAGATGTAAGTTACATAGCTTAATTTTAGCAATCCAAAAAGAAAAATTAAGCACAGTGAAAATAAGAAATTAGTGATTCTTTTAACCTATTAAAATTACTTTTCCAAAGGCAGAATTTGAATTCTCTGAAACAGCCTCACCAATGTAGTGTTATTAGCTAGATGTTAGAACACTTTCCAGCAAAGTATACTTAATAAATAGACTTCCTGCTTTTAAGGGGTGTTTTACAAGGGAATGAAATGAGATGTCCTGTCCAAGGTTATATAGCAAAATAACAGTATTCTTCACAGACAGTCTTTATACTGATACCAAAAGGGGCAGGGGGAAAGTGACAGACCTATAAATTAAGTCTTCTTTTCTACTACGTATAGAAAAAAGCAAGTGTCAGGGTATGCTTCCTTCTCCCTGATCAATGACTGTATCACATCCACTTTTAAGAATTAAAAGAGAGTTCTGGCTTCACTGACCACACATTCCTTAGCAAAAACGTTATGGTTTTAGATTTACCATTCTCTCCTCTCCTGCAAACCTTGTCACAAGCGACGTACACACTAAGTTATACTTATGTTATCCTGAATGCACCCAACTAATGCCCGCTTAGCTAAAACACTTGAAAGAGGGAGGAAGACTGACTGCAATGAGCACAACACTTGCTCTCCCAAGGAGAAAGTAATTCAAACCCACTATCAATTTGTGCTCCCTGGGCAGCCCCATGAAATGCACATGTCATTTCCATGGCACTTCCAGAAGGGACAGCATCGACACAGCTTTAGGCCAATTTCCCCTTGTCTCTCAGTCCCCATGGAGTGGAGCAGCCTATTTTCAGCAGTAAGTCAGCAGGTAACATTTTTCCATTGGAGAACTGCGTCCTGCATTCTTAGAGCGAGGGACGGTGAGGTGGAAGAGCCTATTTCATCCTTAACTTCTGTCACATACTTCCACCACACATGCACAAAATCATAGCAGACACAGGCGAAAAGAAAAAACAAACAGGCAAGTGAAAACGACAAGGGTGTAGGGAGGAGGAGAAGGGAACCGTAATAAACAGACTTACTTGAACCTGCCCTGGCAGTGCTGGCACTGGTCGCCCACCCAGCCCTGGTCGCAGACACAGGTGGCGTTGACACAGTGACCCGAGAAGCAGGAGATCTTGTCGCAGGACTTGGACTGGGACACCTGGGCGTAGAGGGCCAGGTACAAGAAG
>NW_010269386.1:0-22268 GCF_000690775.1 Eurypyga helias
GTCGGCCGGCGCGGAGGGAAGAACAAGCGAGTTTCAGGTTAGAAGCTCGCCTCTTGGCTTGAGCCAGTTGCATAACTTTGAGCGATCCGTGAGAGAAATGAGAAACTGAGCAAAACGCCCAGATGTTTTCCACTTCAGATAAGGCACCGAGTTCTCTATCCCCGGATCACATGTAAGCCTGGCTGCAACAACGTGAAAAACAGAATGTGCTCTGGGAGAAGAGCTGGTCTTGCAACTGGCAGAAAAAGAACAAGCAGGCGGGAGAGAGGGAGTGCACTGAAAATCTTAGAAGAGGAGGAAAAAAGGTTCACCTGTTCTGCTGTTACGGCAGTGCTGCTGTGTGTCTCTCTGAAATTCCGAGTCTTACTCTCATCCTCATAAAACCGGTGGAAAAAGTAGAATAGAGATTGGTTCAGTGTCGAAGTTCAAGCCATCTTTACTGTGCAGTTGGCATTCTACTTGGGCCCCATTTCTTACTGTCTATCTGTCATGTTTTAATCTTTAAGATGTGGTTGCAGTATGAAAGTAGTTCAGTCCTGGCAAACAAAATTGCTGGTGTTAAAGTAGTTTATTAGAGTCTTGGATTGAGGGCAAGGAGCACTGGGAAGGGTGTTCAGTATAAGCAAACTCATTAAATAACTTGTTTCCTAAGTATGAAAGTGTTTCTAGTGTAAGCTGCAAGATTCTTGGCAGCAGGTTTTAAGCAAGTGGAAGTTGAACCCCAAACGGTGCTCTATTATTTGCAGCCTGGAAGCTGGGTATGCTTTCACATCTTGCAGTTGCCATCGGTGTACATTCTGTACCTTTGTTAACTCGGCAGGCCCTTTGCAGAGGAGCAGACTTCAAGGACTCGGGGGTGGGAGGGCGGTGGATTAGTGTCTTGTGGCAGATCACACTGAGGTGGTAATTGAGGACACTTGTTGGCAACCCTCATTTTTTGGGATGTCAATGAAGAATTTTAAAGAGATGACTCATGTCTCTCAGACCATAAAATGCTCATCAGATATCACTAACCTTATGGAAGTAACAGTTGGGATAACAGCAAACACAACTGCCCTGGCATGCTCCTACCGCCAATTTCAGCCTTTATAGTCACGAGTAAATGCTTCTTTTTCAGATCACGGAGGTCAGGTGATACTGTGATCAGTGCCCAAATATTTAGAGAGAAAGCAGCAAGTAGCAGGAATTGGATGATGCTAGTAAGAGCAGTGTGAATGGGTACGGTTGTGTTACCCTCAGAGGACAAAAACAGAGGTGGTAGGTGTGTCTGAGTTCCAGTAGGGACTCTGTGTTTCTTCTGTGGCCTTGATCAGGTTCACAAGAACACGTGCGACAGCCCTTTGAAATCCATGCTTATGTCATTTATGGAAGAGCTATGCTTTCCTGAACTGTGGCTCAGCCCAGTACCTTCTCATAGCATCTGTCTGTCTTCAGACAAAATCAGGAGAGAGGTGAAGTCTCACTATGTTTGTTAGCTTTATAACCTCTCTTAACCTTGCCTTCCTTGGATGGTAATATCATTGTGGAAAATATATTGTCTTACAGCAGCTGAAAGATTGCTGTAGAGATTGTTTTTCAGCCTTGTAGCTGAAACAAGTCTAGATAAAACTCTATGTAACAATATAGTGGCATAGCATTACAGTAAAAAACAGACCAAGGGAAGAAAACTGGCAACTGGTTTGGACTGTGTGCTTTATCTAGCCCTACATGGAGAAAGTAATGTAAATTAGCTCTCCAGAATGAGGTCTGGTCCAAACATTTGAACACTTTCTATGAATCTGGCTGAGGCAACTGCAGTGTTACTGGCACCCTTCCAGCGTTTCTGTCAAAGCAATGCTTTTCCTTAACAGTCCTGTCCAGTCTCTGTGGAAATAAACAGACTAGGCCCACATCCCTTGAGATACAATTGCAAACACTTGCAGAGCTTCTGTCTGTTTTAAAGTCAACCTACTTGTTAATTTTGACACCATACTTCTATCCCATCTGAAAGAACTCATTTTCAACTGCTGTGATTACAAACCGTGTGGTCAGTCATCTTGCTTCGTAGCACAGTTGCTTATTTCTTTTTTTTGAAGTCTGTACAGATTGTTTCTAATCAGCTGATTGTGATGATTTTTCCCTCTGAACTCAATACCAATTGGTTATTTGCCTGTCTCCTGATATTGTAACCATATAAGCTAATGTGGTCAGTCCCAGGCTATTGCTGTGTTTCTTTAGAATTCAAAGTCATGTTGATTTTTAAAGAACATGTTAATAACAATTTTGAGACTGCTTTGTGGTTAGTAAAAAAATGCATCTCTCTGTTCGTCGTGTTTTAAAAAAAACCCAAAACATCCCACCAAACAAGCCTCATGCTAAGTGGGGAAGGTTGGTTCCATTTTTGACTCTCTGAATCCAGAAGTAGTGTCCTGGTTGTTTTACTAGAGAAAGGACAGAAAAAGACCCAGCTTGTTCTTTAGCTTACACCTGTAGAATCACTGAGAGCAGACAGTGGTGTGTTTAACTTCCTGGTGCCAAAAATCAAAGCTTTTGAGGTACCATTTTGTGTCCTAAGTGACTTGGTCCAGGCAAAATCAGTAATTTAGCAGACCTATTCATCACAATGAATATTTCTTTGATTTTAGTGTAGATGTTCACAAGCAGAGGACACTGAGGGGAATTAAAAGCATTTTAAAAGTACCTTGGTAAGTTTTATTTCAAGGTTTAGCATGATGTCTTTTTGAAGGAAATTTTTGAAAGCTGGGTAAGCAACGCACTGTCTGAAAGGACTTTCAAAACGAAACTGTCCTTTTAAGTGAAGGATGGCAACAGAGGGATTGTGGCAGAGGTCAGCTTTGTATCTTCAAGTGTAACCTCTTTTTTGTGTATTCCAGAAGGGTAAAGTATTGCAGACTGTGCTTTCATTTTACTATTAAGAAAGCCTCTTCTGCAAATTAAGTGCATGTGAGGCTTGTACATGAACTCAGGCTGCCATGAAGCCAGCGTTCAATGAGTGCCTTTGTGTTTCACTCTGCCAGTTACTCTTCTCGTGACTGGGGGCTATTTTTAGTTTCTCCTGACGGAAAAACTGAAAGTCCTCTTGTGTTTTTAACAGTTTGTATACTATTACGAGCCTTTGTTTTTCCATCAGAACCTGATATTTTCTGGAGTGCTGTATATACAACAGGCTGTTTGTCTTACCTGAATGTGGTGTTATTTATTTTGCTGACATGAAACATGTCTAAAAGCGTTTTCACTCTTGCAGGCACTTGGCTTCTTGTGGTATTCTGATGACCAGAATTTCTCCTTTGCAAGTACCTGTAATGAGCCACACCTTTTCAAGAACTTTCTTCAACATTGCTGCACCACTAGTAAATAAAAGAAAAGAATATTCTGAAAGAAGAATTATAGGGTTTGTATAGAAGTGTGGAAAGAGACTTCATATGCTTATTGATTTTGTGCTTGCTGTGATTAATCTGAAACACTAGAAGTTCAAAGACTGAGCAGCCCTGAACACACATGCCCCTGTGACTCTGCGCAGTTGGAGACTAGAAAGGAGTTTTGACTTTCTGAATTTGCAGAGATCAGGCTTTTACAGTCTGAAATAGAGTATAAAAATGTAGGAACCCAAACCCCTTGCCTCATGGAAAGAAACAGCCTTCTATTCCATGACAAAACAAAAACAACCCTGAAAGGGAAGAATACACTGTTAATTTCATGTGGTGAAACGTGAAACAACAGGTGTGAAAATTCTCAGTTTGTTCCTTTCTCGCCTAACTACATCCCAATATTTGCATTTAAATTATGTTGTACTCACTTCTGGAGATTTCTTTTTCTTTAAAAGTGAAAGAATTAGTTGCGCAATGAAGAAAATTAGTCATGTAGAAAAGATGTTGAGGTCCTGTTTGCCTTAAAGCTAGTGGGAAAGTTCCAGTTCATTTGCTTGGACTGGGATCTGCCCCCAGTCTCTGGTCCAGGATAGCATGAACTATTTGTTTGTTAATATACTTTTTTTTTTTTTTACCTATGCTAAGCACTGAGTTGCCTGATAGTTCTTGAACTGCCACAGATTTTGCATAGTCTCTTAGAAAGAGCCTTTGTGAAATAGCACTTGCTGTTGAGTACTGTTGAACGTATGCTTCATTGTAAGCACAGATGGAATTAAGCATGTGCTCAGTTCTTACTCAGACCTAAAAATTAAATCCAAAGCTATGTAATACCTTGCCGTGTTAGCGTTGCATCAACTAAAATGTTGCCATCATATTCTTTCGTATGATTTCAATATCCGTCTGGAGCAGGGAGTTTGGACAACATGATCTCCAGAGCTCCCTGCCAACCTCAGCATTCTGTGATGCTGTGAGGTTTTCCCATTGCATGGATCATTTAATTAAGCTTTTTTATTTGGACTAAAATAAGGCAACTAGTGTTCCTCTATTTAAACCCTGTGAAATATAGTACTTTTGATACACCTTTTCTTGGTAGCCATGAAGTATGGATTCGTTATGTGGAATGGCTAAGACCTACCTAAATGAAGACACAGCTGTGCTGGAAAAACAATTTTTCTGTTTGACATGGAGGTGTATTTACCTGGTAGTGCAGAAAGTGGCAGATGCCAGGTTCACTGTCCACTAACTTCACTGCTGGGTGTTGTCTGGTGTTTCAAATCTTTATGCAAAGACAGTTACTAGTTTCTGGCTATTTTTTTTTTTTTCTTTTCTCTTTTTAATTCCCAAAACCAGTGGTAGTGTTTTCAGGTGACTGTGTGTTCACTTTCCAAACTGCCTTTTATACCATCTCTGAAACTTTTTAATACCGAATTAGAAGTGAAAATACCTTGTAACTCATGTTTGTGTTTCTGTTTCCAGGTATTCTATGCAGGAAATGTATGAAGTTGTTGCTGTTGTGGAGAATTACAAACTATTTGTTCCTTGGTGCAAGAAGTCAGATATACTATCGAAGCGCTCTGGGTACTGCAAAGCACAGCTAGAAATAGGATTCCCTCCTGTCATAGAGAGGTACACCTCGGTTGTTACCCTCGTGAGACCACATTTAGTTAAGGTAACATTCTTTTCCCCTTATCTATTCTTTTCTGTGTTGAAATTAAAATAATTCACTGGTGCTTCAAACCAAAAATGATGCTGGAAGTGCTTTGAGTGGCTGAAAACATGTTGCTTTTGTTTAAAGACTGAGGTTAAGGGGAGAGAGTTTGACCTTGCTTTTCAAACGTAAGCTGCCAAATGAGGGGGCTGGGGGAATTGCTTTTTAATTGCTAGAGAAACTAGCAGCCATTAATGAAGATAAGCAATTTTTGTTTGGTTTTGTTCAAGTTTTGTCCCTGCAAAATACCAGCTTACAAGTTATCTTTGACAACTGTCGCTTCTGATGCCTTAGTACATTGGTATCTGTCATTACTTCTGACCATGTTAGCAAGTGGGATCTGCTGAAGAACTCGTTATTCAGTGTATTGATGAGAAGACAGAAGAGTGGGTTTGAATTCCATTTTTTAGAATTAATTTATTCAGAAGAGAAGCAGTTGTATTGCTCCTCCCTCCAGCTTTTCAAGAGCAATAACTAAAAATGTCAAAGGAGAAAGTTTAAATGATGCCTGGATCTTCTGACTAGTTTGCCTTATATGTTTAAACCTGTCTTGGTTAGGAACAGCTCAGAACAAATTCCTTAGAGCAAAACTGCCTCTCTCCGTGGCAGATCTTGGCCGTTTTTTGCAATAACTAGTGGCATTACATCAGTTGATTGCTGTTCAAGATAATTGTTTGGATATCCTGTTTCACTTTTCTTTGCTAGGCTGCTTCTTAAGAGACACTGCTCAAAAGAGGGACTGGGTTTCTTTAGAGGGGAGACACAAATGGGAAAGGGAATATGCAAAGTGCCTTTATTCAAGGCACTTACTGATTCTGGAAAGAAAAAAAAGAAATTTCTCCCTTTATTAGGAAAGTTGAACAGCTACAATGGAAAATCTGCATTTTGCTTGCTGACTTTCCCCTTCTACCCTTCCCTGACAAGACTGGCTTTTTCCTTCACAGAACTGTCAGATTGGCTTACCAACTCCTTTTCCTTATCATTCTTTCAAAAGAGGATGTCTTGTCTCAGGAAAGATCATGGAAGTGGTTAGGAGAACCATTTCTTTAGATTTCCTCCTCCTTGCTTATGAGCGTTTTCTCTGCTGGGATTCTGTTTCCTACAAGTTTACATCGTGTTCATATACCCATAGGAATGTTTCTAGAGAAGCAACTCTGTTTGCATTACTTCCCTGTCCTCCGAAGTAACCCTGGGCAGAGGCAGCTGGCACGGTGGCCTAACGTAGCGGGCTACTGGTGGTGACAAATCGAGCACGGATTTGTTGCTTACTGCAGGAGTGCTTGAGCAAATGGAAAAATCAGACCGGTAGCAGCAGCTCTTGCTTCAGCGGAAAGCACGGAGTGACTTTGCTATTTAAAAGGTTGGGAGCAAGGGGGACACGCTGGCACTTTTCCCGTTCTTCCTGCCCTTTCGGCAGCAGCAGGAAAAGCACGCCCAGCTCTTCGTATCTAATCTTCCCTCTACTCCTCCCCTTTCTGGTGCAGAAGTAGCAAGGCACTACATCTCAGTCCTGGGCAGAAAACAGTAGGTATTCTTGTGCTGCTGAGTAGTCTTCGAGCTGGCTTACCTTATCACTGCTTTCAAACCACAGGCAACACCTAGTTGCCATGGGTGGTCTTGTTGCAGCAGAGCTGCTTGTGCTAACAGCAAGACCTGTAAAAAAGGAGTTAAAAACCAGTTACAGAAACTCTCTCTAGAAATTCCAAGTCTGTATTTGGATGATTTTGAAGTATGTGTCTTAATGGCTTCCTATGATACATATAGCCACACAAAATTAGCTGTATGTACCAAAAGCAAAATGAGTGAAAATGAAGACCTTATTGTCGGGAAAGTTATGAAGCCAACTACTGCAAATACTTTGTCATTTTTAAGTAAGATTGTTTGCAAGCATCCTGAAGTGTTAAATACAGCTTGCTGGTAATTAAAAGCCAGTGTATAAGCTGATTATGAACTTGAGTGTATAGTCTTACTGCCCTCACGGTAGCTCTTAAAGGCAGTAATAACTTGTGATGGGTGACGTTTGGAGTCCTCAAAGCATGTTTGTTTTGATGGTAAGCATTCCCATAGCCCAAGAGTACGAGTGTATATCAGTATATAAACATTCTATATGTGTAATGGGGAAAGAAACCCCACACCAACAATCCTCCCCCTCAACCACCAGAAAACCCCCAAACCCTATAAATATCCACATCCTTCGCTTGAAACAGTGCTGCTAAAATTCTGGTAGATAGCATTACCATTATTTTGGTGTTCTGTGCATCATGCCAGAGACCTGTTTTATGTGTCTGAATGCATAAGTTTTTCGTCTCCCTTAAAAGGGATTCGATTACTTTGCTGTAAACAACACTGTGCAAATGAGCCCTTATGCTGGCTGCACGGTAAAAATAATTTTAACTGTGCCGTCACCTTCGCTGTCTAACACTGCAAATGGAAACTTCAGCTCTGTAAAAGCCTAACTGTAGCTTGACGCTTTAAACTCTCTTCTAGGCATCCTGCACAGACGGAAGGCTATTTAATCACTTGGAAACAGTGTGGCGTTTCAGCCCCGGTATCCCTGGTTATCCAAGGACATGTACACTGGATTTTTCAGTAAGTGTTGGAATGAAGACTACCCCATGCTTGGACCAGGGCATAGAAACAATGTCTTAGCTGTGGGTTTGGTGGTGGGTTTTAGATGACTGGTACAAATATCGTTTCTTTAAACATACACTCATGGAAAACAAGCCAGTTGTAGTGTCACTACTACCCAAAAAAATGTTTTGCAAGCTTTCCCATGTGGAAACCACTACAGTGTCCTTTAGAGCCAGCAGTCTTCTGTGAGGCCGGTCATGAAACAGCGTAGGGGTTGGTATCTCTCACTGTACACTTCTAAACACGCCGAGGTTTTTAGGCACTCAAACACAGAAGAAGAAATGCTAAATATACTTTGCTATTTCCTTTAATTACTTTACACCCAAGTGCTCCTGGTACCAGAAAGTGGATATTCTTCTCCACTTTTCAGAAAGTGTCTGTCCTTTTTGGCCTGCACTTTGGTCAATTTAATTTCCTGGATTCCCAATTTTACTCCTTCATGTATTTTAAGTCTTCCTGCCTCTTTCTGTAGTACAGTTATAGTACATTTTTGCCGTCTTTCTACTCTGTGATGGGATATTGCTGCAGCTCAAGACTATTGCTCTTTAAACCCAGTATTGGGTTTAGCCTTTTACTCCTAGACGAGATGTTTTCCACTCAAGTTACTGCTTTCCCATTTGTCTGCTTAGTCTGCCAGCACAGTATTTTCTTACATTTTCTAGCGTGAAGAGTAGGTGTTGCACTGAGCACATAACTAAGTGGGCATTCAGAACAGGCTACAAAAGCGCACAGAAACGTGTTGGCCCTGCTGCCATCTGCCAGGATGGTCTGCTGTGAAAATTATCTTCTCTAAACAGGAAAAGAGCTGCTGAAGTACGTGTAAACTGGCCCATTCGTCTCCTTGGGCTAATAACTTTCAACTTGCTGCTGTACTGCACTTCATACAGTTCCACGGTAAAAATGAACCTGTGGGCACTCAAAAAAAAAATCATGGGATTTGCCAGCGGTGTTTGCGTGTTATTTGCTCATGGTGTTTGAATTTCCCCAGGTAAATAAGTGCTGGTTCATGCTGCTGACCAGTACACAGACTTGTTTTTAACCCAAGTCATAAATCAGTTGAGAAAACTTGAATGAAGCAAGTGTTTAACCCTGAGTTTGTGAGGAAAGCTCCCTCCCTGCCCACTCCCATCCCCATAGCAAAGCTACCTTTTGACAGTTCAGGTCAAGAACTTTAGTTAAAGGGAGGCAAAACTGGATTTGAACCAGACATTGTCCCTTTCCTGGGGAAACACTATCCATGCTGCTTACCCCATTCCGAGGCAGCAGAAGCAAATGGGGGGTTTCCATACAAAGGCAAGTCCTTAAGGACGCTAACCCTTGGTAGGTACTAGCTTGTGATGTTACTCACCTCTGGGCCTCTGCAGATAGGGATGAGGGGCGTTCTACAGCAGACTTCTCAAAGCACTCTGTGCAACGGCAAACATCCGAGACAAAACTCGGATTTCAAGAATGCTCATTTGCTTTAGGAAAACGTAACCTGAGTTTTGGGTTATGCTGGTTCCCACAGACTGCTGCAAGCTGTTTTGCCAGCCTGGCTCCAGGAGACATGCACTTGCAGCATGGAAATTCTCTAGGTTGGTTTCAGCTCTTAGATGATTTGGCACATAGATCGAAGCATAACACTTCTTACTGTCTGCAGACTTTGCATACCATACCTCCAGTTGTTAGCCTTACTGACACGATGCAGAATTCCTTATCCTAGAATGCTACTGCTCTGACTTTCAAAAGGCACATGAATTTCCCTTATGCCTGACGTCAGGCAAATGTAAATGAAGCTACACCTGGCTTACAGTCCCAGTAGTGTAATACTTGTGGGCTGTTTCCATGGTTATAACTTGACTCTCAGCTGGATGCTCCATTTGGCATTTATATCTGCCGATTTCTCAGGAGGGACAAGATACTTAAATCTCAGTCCAAGGCATGCTATAGCAGGAACGATGATAAAATCGCAGAAGAGGAACCCATTTCTTTTCCTGGAAATTCTGTAATCATTTTGGGTAGCTGCATGTTCCAAAGCAATGTGACTCCATAGTCTCAGGGGAGCGTTATTTAACTAGGGCGAAGGTCAGCACGGCACAAAAGCACAATTGAAGGTTGTTTGACATAAAAGTGACCTTTTCTTTGAGGGTGGAGAGAAAGCGAACTCCCCGTGCCCCTGCCGTAACTGGTAACTACTACAGTAGCTCCACTTTAACTGCAAGATTCCGGATCTACGAGAAGGAGCCGGAGTGAAGTTCTGAGCACTGCAGTGGGAGCCCCGCAGGCCTGGAGCACAGGGCATCACCGGGGTGGCTGTACGCTGGCTGCCCGTCAGGAGAGCGAAGGCTGAGTGGGAGAGCTTCAGGTAGGACACGGCACAAAAGGCATGCTATAGCTTTGGGCAGTAAACTGCTCATTTGTACATGCCGTACCTACAGCTGCCACGGCGGGAAAACTGATGTGAAGTGTTGGTGTGCAACAGGTAGCTATTTGGAGCTGCTTTTAAATGCCTCTTGGGTTAGCTCCAGCTTACCTGCAGGTTGGCTGTCTTGCCAGGCTGGTTTGTCTGCAGACAGCTCGTCCCTCAGGTGAACTCTGTGCACAAAGTAACGCAGTGACTGCCTGTCAACAGCTTTTCATTATCCCCAATCTCTTCTGTTTTGTGATGCGCCACTATTAAGTAAAAAAAATTCAGTTAGGTCAATGGAAATGATTACTTCAGAGAACTGAATGATTCTTCCTAATTAGACAGCCCGAGGACACCATCCTTCTGCGGCAGGAATAAGGCTTTTCCACAGACACACCTGCCCGTGGTTCAGTTTTAACTGCTCTTTCTCCCACAGCTTCCTGGCAGAGCAACTGGAGCTCTTTAATGAACTTGTCTATTTGTAACAGCCTTTTACCGCACCAACAGACGTAGGAAAACCAACTCCTGTTTTCTTCAACAGATTTCTTTTGAATTCCGTTCGCTTCTGCACTCAAAACTCGCCACGTTGTTTTTCGATGAAGTGGTGAAGCAGATGGTGGCTGCCTTTGAAAGACGAGCATCCAAACTCCACGGCCCAGAAACGAGCATCCCGCGGGAGCTAATGCTTCACGAAGTTCATCAGACGTAGAAGGGGAAGTAACAACCTCCGTTATGAACTTGTCTGTACAGGCGGTGCCACGCTCCTTCTCTGGGGCATCCGTTTCCTCTCTGAGCTTTGTGTGGGATCTTACACTGTACTAGACACACCTCTTCAGCCAGATGTACATATTCGACTGCAACCAAGTGCAACTTAAGGAGTTCTCAGTAACATGACGACTTACAGCCCCTTAACACAAGGTATCTCGGGCTGCTGTTCATCAACTTTCCGAGCGACTTGTGTAACCCCGGTGTACATTCTGCCTTATCCAAGTGTATGGATAAGCATTGTAACGTATTAACTGAAGTTTAAGTTATTAGTAGTGTGAATGTAACTTAACAGCACCAACTCCGTGGTGCAGGCGGAGGGCAGCTGACATTCTGGCTCTGGGGGTCAGGGATCGAGTAGCAGGTGCTCTTAATCCAAATGAGTGACACGGGCAGGTCAGGAGTCTCCAGCTGCTCTTGAATTCTGACCAGGAGCTGCAATAGCAACACCACCACGGCCTCAACACTGTCCAGAGATGAGATGTAAGGGGTACAGGTAACAGGAGCACGACGAGTTGAGTGCAGCAGCTCTGGCTACAGCCAGTGGCTCTTAACTGTCTGGGCTCCAGCCCCGTTGCAGGTGCGGCATGTTGGCTGGCTGCACTCGCCTCCCTGCCCCTTCCCGTCACTCCGGACACGTCATCCCATGCCAGCGGGCCCAGTTCCAGCACAACTTTAAACCAGGGGTTACTGCCAAGAACTACGGTGCACGTAGGTGAATGTGGATGCAGAGTTCTCTACTGGGGCGCTGTGCTTACTGCAGGCTCACACACCTAAGGCCAGTGGTCACCGAAAAGCCCTCATACAACAGCACACAAACTCGGTTTTGTTTCAGTGCCATGCTGCCATTGAAGGATGGGTCCCTCACAGCAGTACCAGCTGCCTGGGTAAATTCATTTTCAGACGTTAACAAAGCTCTTTCCAGGTCCTGAAGACATGCAAGTGAATAGGTCTGAACACATTTTAATTCCCACCTGTGTGCTGCTTAAAGGAATTACCAGACTTCCTTACTGAGGGCAAAGGTTCCAGTCAGGTGTTGAAGCTAGCCCTTCCACCATGGCGCCCGTCATCCACCTGGTTAACACAGAACAGCACACTGAGTAACACAGGGCAGTACATTTTGAGACAAAGTTAGGCATTTAGGTATTTTCTAGGAAGAGAGATGGAAATGTCACACGTGCTGTCTGAAGGGTAGGTCTCTGTGAGGGTAGGAAGGTGGGGAAGTGGCAGCTGGAGTAAGAGGTCAGTTTAAAGCACAGAGAAGCTGTAAAGCAGCTTTGGTGGCTGAGACAATTGGAGATAGACACCCCTGTTGTGAGGTTCAGAAAGCAGAGCTGAACAGCAGCAGCAGACTTCACACATCAATGTTACTAGCTCTGCCCGGGCCACAAGCACGGCCCGTGGCCAACAGAGCTGTCATTATTCAGGGTAAAGCAGCATCTGGTGCACAGTAATCCCAACCAAATCCCAGAGTCCGTTATGAGAAAGCTGGAAGACAAGACAGTAAGGCTGGAGGCAAGGAGGTAACTGCGTACCACACCTGAGCAAGGGAAATATTTACGAGAGCTACAGCCATTTCTCAGCAGAGACGACTTGCCCACTGCACACCTGCAGGGCACTTCCCACACCCGGTACTGTGGGAGACACAGCGCAGACCCGGCAAAGCCAGGTCCGTGCACACACCTTACTTTCACAGCACTGTTCAGTGTTTCAGGGAACCATCGTGTCAGTTCAGCCAAGGCCTTTCTTACCCCAACCGAAGTCCCTTGTATTGCCGAGAAAGAGGTGAGCCAGCAGGATGGTCCTGGAGGAAAGGGCCCTGTCGCTTCCCAGCAGACATGGCAGATGCCTAGTAAATGCCAGAAGAAGCAGGCAGCCGTCAGGGCTCTCCTGCAGCCATGGCTCTGTGTGCACATCAATGAGGTGATACATTTTATAACTTTTGAGCAGTTTATTACATAAAGGTCACATAACTGTGTATTTGCCTACTTTGTACACAAGTGTCTAGTCTCCCGCACAGTGGCTTCCGAGTTCTTCCGAGTACTGGCAAGCACCAGAAATTCTGAGCCAGAACATCAAGTGCCTTAACTTAAAGTTAGAATCAGGACCTTGGTAGATGGATCTTGCACCCGGTTATCAGGAATGTACAAATGTCTTTATTCAAAAATACAAAATAAATTATCTGTAGGCATGGACAATGACTGTAAACAATGAAACCCAGTAACTGATGGTTACAGTGATTCTTTTCAACACCAGCCTCCTCCAGTCACTATCCACCCTCGTCCGCTGACAGCCGAGTTGGTAAAGTCAGGCCCGTCAGCCAACAGCACAGCTCATGCTGCTTCCCTAGCCCAGGAATTAGAACATGCCACCGCCCATTCCTCCCCCCATCCCGCCCATTCCTCCCATTGCCGGCTCCTTTTCTTCCTTAGGAATTTCAGTCACCACTGCTTCTGCTGTCGACAAGAGAGAGGCAACACCCGCAGCGTCCATCAGGGCAGTTCTCACAACCTAAAAACAGGGAAGAGAGAACTCAGTACCTGCTGACCGTCTGGTGAGGCGGGAGGAAGGAAAGCTGGGGTACAGGCTAGTTCAGGTTACCTTCGTTGGGTCTATGATTCCTTTTTCTACCATATTCACAAAGTCCCCGAGCATGGCATCGTAGCCAACCTCTGCTGGGCTCTGCAGGATTTTTTCAACTATCAAGGATCCTTCCACGCCTGCATTCTTTGCAATGGTCATTGCTGGGATCTTCAGTGTTCTCTTTATGATTTCAATGCCTGTGAGAAAGGGCATGTTTAGCGTGACCTACTGCACACCAGGCACGTGCTCACCTGCTGGAGATCCAGGCAGACAGGGAACCCTCTGAGCAACAGCGATTTCGATCAGTTCCAAGGGAGAAGGTTCTCTGCTACCTGTCATCTGCCAACACAGGAAATCCCTGCAGTATATTCTCACACATTTCGGTGTGACCTCTGCAGAAGGTCACAAGGAGCACTGCTGCTGTAAGGTGGCACAAAGCCCTTCCCCACCCCATCTGCCACACCACCCGCTAGGCATTCCTAGGGTCTGGGTCTGTGTGCGATGGCTGAACAGGCAACCCTTCCGTCAGCGACCGGCAGGGCTCGGCCGTGGGTCCTGCCGCTTCGCTGTCAGTGGTTCATTCACATCCAAGTTAGGGAGGCAGTGAAAGCTCCTTCCCGCTGCCAAGCGGAGACCCCCACACCAGGGTGTGAGGTTCTGAAGACCAACTAACTAAGAACTCAGTGAGAGCAGCCTGCAGTTCACCTTAGCAGGCCTCAGGACAGAGGAGAGTCCATCCTTTGCACTTACACACACACGCTCAAGGAGCTTACTTACCAATTTTCTGGTCTTCGTTGGCCGGAGTTAAAGCATCTAATGCTGGAATGCAGCGAAGCAACGCACAGCCGCCGCCCGGAACGATGCCTTCCTCCACGGCAGCCCGGGTCGCATTCAGGGCATCAGTAACTCGGTCTTTCTTCTCATTCACTTCAACGTCGCTCGTGCCACCCACCTACGACAAGGAACCCACGTGTCAAGGTCCACACACGGAGACCAGGTGGGAGAGCTCTGCTGGTTACCAAGCTGCTGCCGCTACATTCAACAGCCAGCAAGTAAGCTGTGTCAGAGAGCAAACCCACATTCCCTGCCAACAGGCATCATCCATCCCCTGGCACTCAAAGCCTGAACACAGCTGTAGTTTGTTATTTCATCTAGTCCTTAATACAACAGGCCCAATTCCTTACCCCACTGGCTGCTAACATCAGGAGACCACCAAGAGCAGTAACTCAGACCAGCAACAAAGGACCGACACTGCCCCTCTCCCGAGAGCTTGAGCATCTCACCTTCAGTACTGCTACTCCGTCAGAGAGTTTGGCCAGTCGCTCATTCAGTTTCTCTTTTTCATAGTCACTTGTGGTAACTTCCAGCTGTTCGATGATTTCCTGGATACGTTTTTCGATCTGAGCCTTCTCACCCTTCCCCTTCAGAAGCATAGTGTCATCTTTGGTCACAATCACCTCTCCAACTTTTCCGAAGTCATGAGGCTGAATGTCTTCCACATTTAGGGTCAAACCCTCTTCTCCAAACACCTGAAACAGACGATGTGAAAATGTGGCATTCACAGCTTCTCCACACGTGCATTTTTAGTTTACAGAACATGAACACAGGCAGCAGGCTAGCACTGCAGAATAATCCTGCTACTGCGGCTCAACTCCTCCCTTCTCCGGGGGGAGCCCAGGCATGCAGGTGCACACAAACTGCCCTTCACAGAATGGGGAGCTGCCAGCTGCTCGCTCCTGACCAACTCATGCAATTCATCAATTCCCAGTGCCTGGGGAGTAAAGTTTTGTACGGAGTCCTCCTTGCACTCCAAGGAGTCCCGAGTGTTGGCACTAAACTGATGTCAGAACAGAGGCTGCTGGCTTCCTTACTTTGTGCTCCATTTAGCTTAACCCCCACGTTCTATGCCAACAGCCACCTTGGGATCCCAGTATCACGCTACAGCTGTTACGTGCATGCACAAACAGGCACTTTAAGGGGCACTGATCGGCACATCAACTATTTGAGAAGTTGAGTACAAAACAAAGTTATTTGGTCTATTCCAGATATTTTACAAGAGTTCATTGGTCCCTCAAGTCTGGGCAACAATGAGACAAGCAGTTTTGTAAGGCAGCAAGAAAGCTTTGCTAGTCCTCAGAAATTCCCCTGACACTCCTCCTTCCCCTCCACCAGTTAAGTGCTGCAAGGAAACTGTGTGTGACTTCAGGGAGGTGAAAGGTCATGGCACCCTCGGCCTGTCAAGGCTGTGCTGCACAGCAGTTATCAAATACCCGCATTTAAAAAACCACAGATTCAAACATTAGAGTTACAGTCACATTTCTGAATGAACAGGACACAGCCTGCAACACAGCACATACACCAAAGGCCCAAAAAGGTATGTTCTTTTCCTCCTTAAAGACCATCAGCATGTCCTACAGCAAAAAGCCAATCGAAACATGACGACTTACAGCCCCACCGGTAGCAATTGCCATATCCTTCAGCTGGTTTTTCCTGTTGTCACCAAAACCTGGTGCTTTTACAGCAACAACTTGAAGGCCAACCTTCAGTCTGAAAGGAAGAATTCAGAAAGCAACATTTGACACAGGTTTAGAGAACGAGTCTAATCAGTACAGCCCTAACAATGAAGCAGACAGAGACCTGCACAAACAGAGCTGGTTTTCCTCACAAAGGTAGTTAAGAAACACCTGGAACTCCATCCGAACTGATGCAATGATGGCTATGTTCAAAGCTGCTCTTCCTTTGCTACTGTGCTAAGAGGACAACAAGTACAAGAGCGAGGCAAATTCCTATATACAGTTTAGTATGTATGCCTTTAAAAGGCTGGAAACACACCAAAAAAGGCAGTATTTGTCTAAAGTATGGATTTCGAGCCTCACCTGTTCAAGACTAGAGTGCTGAGGGCTTCTCCATCAACATCTTCAGCAATAATGACCAAAGGTTTGCGGTGAGCATTGGCGATTTCAAGAGCTGGAACTATGGACTGGACACTAGAGATTTTCTTTTCGCTGATGAGAACGTAAGCGTCCTGGAATTCGCATTTCTGCCCTGCAGAAACAACACACCCCACATGAACAATCTGACCGCAGAAGTACATCAAGCTCCTCTTAACTCCAGGAGCTACTGTGCAGCAAACAGACACAAGTTGTTTTCCCCAAGACTCCACCCTCAATTCTACATTGTTAAGGAGCACCGCAGGCCTGAGCTGACACGAGCACAGACACTGTGCACACAGCAGGGAAAAGCACCCCACAGATGACAAGTTTTTCTCAGGAGTTTCTGACAGGGATGGACCCCAGTGCCCTACCGCCGTGGGATGCAGCATGACGGGTTGTGACATCTTTAGAACAGGTCCCCTTACTGCCATCTTGCAAGAGCCACTACAAGGTACGAGACATGTTGCTGTTAACTCACCTTTGGTTGTATTGATAAAATACGGAGAGATGTAGCCTCTGTCAAATTTCATACCCTCGATGATTTCCAATTCATCGTTTAGAGTTTTTCCATCCTGTTTAGACGCAAGAAAGTCAGTGTCAGAGATCCATTATTTACCACCAAAAGCCCAAGCATATTTGTGGCATCCTAGGCACAACAGAATGAAAGGCTCTGCACCACACGTCAGCTCATGTGCTTCCCCCTCCAAAACAGAAGGTCTGTAAGAGGGAAGAGTGATCAAGCCCTGGTCTAGGGGAGCTGGGGAATTACGGTGGGACACTGCGTGAGCAGCAGCAGCTACACCCCGTACCACAGAAGCCAGCCCTAACTGGAGACGAGACTGTCACTTGGCAATCTGTCCGCAAGTTGGCCAGTTCTTACCTTGACAGTGATCACTCCCTTGCGTCCAACCTTTTTCATGGCATCAGAGATTATACTGCCGATCTCCTGATCTCCATTCGCTGATATTGTGGCAACCTGAAAGAGCAAGCCACTGAATTTCGTTTCACCAAGCAAGGGATTTGTTTCCTCATTATAAAGAGAATCAGGTTAACTGTTTTCAACTCGACCGTTTCCTGATGCGCAGGGTAGCTGACTGTAGCGCACCCAAACCGGGACCCTAGAACCCCGTGAGAAGAGCTGACGGCTCTGGGGCAGCTGCAGCAGGGGGCCAGAGCTCCCACGGCCATCCGGATCTGCAGCCCCACGCAGAACAGCACCACGAAGGGCAGCACACCTGGTGCTCGAGACCCAGCTGGGCACCCACCTCAGCCTGAGCCTCCCCAGCAGATCCGCAGCGGCCCCCACAGCCTGCCATCCCCTCCCTGCCACAAACACATCTCTGCTTTTGTCAATTCTTCTCAAGTAGAGGAATTTATGGTGTAAGTCCGCATTTTGGAATGAAACTTGGAGATGAGAACATACACCTAGTTCTGAACTTCACAGAGAGGGTGGTGAGGCACTGGAACAGGTTGCCCAGAGATGTTGTGGATGCCCCCTCCCTGGAAGTGTTCAAGGCCAGGCTGGATGAGGCTTTGAGCAACCTGGTCTAGTGCAATGTGTCCCTGCCCATGGCAGGGGGGTTGGAGCTAGATGATCTTTAAGGTCCCTTCCAACCCAAACCATTCTATGATTCTATAAACTAACTCCTAGGAGTGCAGGTGAAAGCAGAGTATCAGGGTTTTCAAGTAACTCAAGACAGTGAAGCGTCACCGTGAAGACCATTCAGTGAAGCTTACTCTGAATCTTGACGTATAAAGAAAACCGCTCAGGTCTCACACACACACAACCTGGCCTCACCAAACTTCTTCTGAACCACAGCTGCCTTCTTTTCTTTTTATTTATTCACCTGTGCGATCTCTTCCGGAGTTGTAACGGGTTTGGACAGCTTCTTCAGTTCAGTGATGACAGCATCAACTGCAAGCATCACTCCTAAAGATGAGCAGAGTGCAGGTCAGTGAACAAACACGGTGTGCACAGGGAGGAGAGGAAACAAGCCAAAAGCACACCCGACCCAAACCCACCCCCACACAAACAGGTTAAGTTTCAAACCAAAGTCCACGTTGCAAAAATGCATCAAGTTTGCACATTCACAACCAAGTGGCTAGCAGGCCTAGTTCCACACTGTCAGTCGTGTACCCCGCGATCACTTCCGGAACTGGTGTGACATACTGTCTGTCACGACTGACATGGATGGCAAAGTTATTTACTTGGCACCAGCGAATTCATGCAGTCTGCAGAACTGGCTGTAAGGGGAATCTGCCCATGACAAATGAGGCGTGTTTTAACTGCATGTAAACCAGTGAAACGATTAGAAAAATAGTTTTTCAGAGTAAGTAATGTAACAAACAAGTGGGTTCTCTATGTATCATCCCTCATATAAGGTTTTATAGGGCTGTTCAAAAAGAAGGCAACTTATTCAGGAAATGAAAAGTAAAAAGACAGTGATTAAAGATTAAAAACAAGGGAAGAAAATTACCCCTCCTGATTTCTACTGGATTGGCTCCTTTGCTGATCTTCTCGAAGCCCTCCTTGGCAATGGCGCGTGCAAGTACTGTTGCAGTAGTGGTACCATCTCCCGCTTCTTCGTTGGTGTTGTTGGCAACATCTTGCACTAACCTGGCTCCGATATTTTTGTATTTGTCTTTTAAGTCAATTGCTTTTGCTACTGTCACGCCGTCTTTTGTCACCTTGGGACTTCCCCAGCTCTGTTCAATAATAACTGTTCTTCCCTACGGGGGACAGAGAGCCAACATTAAATCAGAGCCACGTAATCCACAGCACGTTACTCCAAGAGCTCATCTGAAGATGAAAATCCTTTTGAACAGCCACAGCCAAACAGAAACATCACCCTGCATGCAGCTTTCAGCCAGGGCTTGTTTCTGACACACGTTCCCAAGGTTTGGGAAAAACGGCTCGGAGGCTTTGCACTCCCACAGCACGAGGCCTCATTCCCCAGCTACGACGCTTAATACCACATGCTCCAAAATCCGCAGCTAAGGCAAGACTGGCCTTACAGGGAAAAATAATTTAAGGGCTTCCCTCCAGTAGGGATATTTCCCTCTGTAAGTAAGATTTAGACACACACTGAACTAAGGTTGGAAAGTCTCCATCAGATCGTAAGGTTTGTGATTGAAAAACAGTAATGAAAAGCTCAATTCCTTGCATGTGCTGGAAAAAAGAAAGGCAGACCCTTGCAAACCTTCTTGGCGGTCAGCAAAGAAGACTGAGAGCACTTAACAAATCTGTGCTGAAGTGTGGCAGTAATTGCTCCAACACAGCAAGTTAACAAGCCGTTTTTCGCTCTTCTCTCGCACTTGCGTTCAACCCAGAAGCTGGATTATCCTACACAAGAGACTTAACATGGGAAACCATGGAGCACACCGGGAACGTGGGGCAGCTGCACCTGCACAAGGGAATTGCTTGTTCCCAGATGAATTCCATCGCTTTAATAGCTGTCCCAGTTTTAGCCGGAGGCAGCAGAAATGCAAGGAGCCACACCTCTGCTCTGCTGCTGCCCTGAAACTCTTCAGCAATCCTGACAGCTGGAGCTCTTGGAAGGGGGAAGGGAGAGCAACTGCCCCCCCTCCCCACTGACCCCAGCTGAGCCTGCCTGAGAACCCTCCCCGGCTTGTCAGGCCCAGCTGAGGGCTGACCACACCGACACGGCGTAGCTGATGGCAGCTAGCACAGCTTCGGCTCCAAGCAGAGCCTGGGTCACGTGCCAAGCGTGCCAGCCAAGGGCTCCCGTACAGCGCGATGGCGCGCCCCCTTCCTCGCCTGCAGGCTCCCGGCTGCCTCGGTGAGTTAACTAACTTGGGATTCCTGCCACACGAGGCTTCGCTGCTTCTGAAGCACAGCTAGTCCTGGAAGCTCAGGATGAACAGTGAGCTTCAGTCACCAGGGTCCAACCTGCAACCGCATTTACGGAATTCCAACTGTGCTATGGAACAATTATGCCAAGATAACGCATTATCTGACTTGTTTCTGCTATTTCATTTGACCTGTGCTTCTCCTGAAGGTGAAAGTGCTTCAAGAGTAGGAAAACTCTCTCTGGAGGATGCTGCTACTGACTTCTTCATGCAGTCTCCCCTTGTTTTGCTTGACTTTATTCTGTTTTAACACGGTCTCATCCCAAATGTTTGCTGGTAGCTACAAGGAGAGTGGCACAACAAAATCCACTGATACCCGACCACCTTAGAGGACTTGAACTCAACAAACACTTTTTACCTGTGTGTCTGAAAAAGGGACCACCACCAGTAAATACACACACATTTGTAACAGTCCTGCAGATAAAGAACCTGAGTACTTGCACAAACAAAACTGTGCAAACCACGTTTCTTTAAAAACAGAACAAGGCCAAAGGGAACCTTCCTCACCAAAGCAGCATTTCTTAAAAATGCTAGGAGCAGAATCGGGAATTACAGCACAGCCCCTGCATCTCTGTACAAGGAGAACAGCAGATACAGCGAGAACACCGGAACAAAACCCCCCAAGGTTACAGTCAGTTGCATCAGGAGCTGCCCTTTAACCAGTGCCTTAAAGCCATGCTTAGGCAGTCACAAAGTAGCCCGAGCTAAAAACCCCAGGATTTAAATTAACTCATTACACTTAAACTTTGTTCCTCTCTGGAAAACAGCCACAGCTTGCCAACATCCCTGTTCCTTAACCTTCACCTGCTCTGCTTATGGCATTTTTGCCACTGAAGAGAACTAACAGAGCACCAAAAATGTGCAAGGGAGACATGAAAGAACTTTACAGAGTCCAAACAACTCTGAGGAGAGCTACTACACATATGCTGTTATTACATGGAAGTTATTTCTATGAGCCCAAAGAAAAAGTGTCTCTTCCGTACAAACGGGTCTCATTTCAAGCCTTACTGCACATGGCATGACTATGCAGAAATCAGTAACTCGTTTTCCAAGGCCCTGAACCCACCGGGAATCACACACTGTCTGCCATCCTATAAGCAACAAAAACGTCACTGCCACTGAATTGCACTTAAGCTGATAACATTTACCAGCCAACTGAAAACTCAACATTACACCTCAGCATTTCTTTCACCTTATTAATACTGAGAGGTGTAGTGGTATGAAACCGTGACTTGTAAGAAGAAAACTCACATGCCAGTTTAGCCCACCTCCCCATGCAGACAGTTGAAGCATCTACTGCATCGTCATAGGCCATCAGCTGAGCCACGGCAGCCTATTGTGCACATCCCCTCAACCTTCAACAGTTTAAACAAGCGTACTGCATCTTTCAGTGCTCTAATGCACTTCGCTCTGTCAGCATGAAAAGCAGGCACGCTGTCAGCGTGGTTCAAGTGACAAAAATGAGAACATGGCTGCTTGCAGGAGTCTGCCCCTACACATCCGTGTTACAATCTGCAGTCACACAGCTCTACTGAGAGGAACTGTTTGCTGCTACAGTGTCTTCAACCAGGTCAAAGCATTAACATAAGATAAATGCCAAGTCCTCCGTTACCTTTGGCCCCATGGTGACAGCTACAGCATCTGCTAGAAGATCTACTCCTTGAATCATGAGAGCTCTAGCATCTACTCCAAACTTGACATCTTTTGCATATGTTCGTGTTAGGTGAGGGGCGAGTGCTCTGGACACTGGCCTTGTCTGACGGAGTACTGTGGATAAACGGAGCATGTCTAAAAAATTAAAACAAATCCGTTAGAAAATGTAAGCAGTAAGCTTATGAGCAGATTCTTCTAGAATGGAAAAAGGGAGTGAAGGAGTCGGGCAGTAAAACAAGTCAGATTTAGCTTCTCGAGTGGCTGAAATGGAGGCGCACAGCAACCGCGGGGAGCAGGGCTCAGGAGCCCGTACCCTCAGGGCAAGACCGGGCTGCAGCAGCTCCGCACCGAGCAGCCTCCAGCAGCGCCGC